>NC_063196.1:15871397-16024461 GCF_017589495.1 Alosa alosa
GTATCCGCTCCAGCAAGAGCAGTTGTAGCTGCCGATTGTGTTGGAGCAGGTGGAATTTGACCACATGGATCAGAGTCACATTCATTGATGTCTATAGGGAAAGTAACATAGAAACTCATCTTAAAGGACATGAGAACGAATAAAGAAACATTTGGAATTCATAACTTCACATTTAAAATGACTTGGAAGACAACATGAGTGCAGAACACTCTTAATAAAACTGGACAGATTTGAGAGATTGCAGGCATTTCTGAAGAGAAATTTTCATTCAAAACAAAAAAAGAATCACAAAAGAAAGTCTCAGGAAAAACCTACTGTACGTACCTATGCATGGGTTGGTAGAAGTAATGGGCAGAGATGTGTTTGTCGGGGTGTATCCTCTCCAGCAAGAACAGTTGTAGCTGCCAACCGTGTTGGAGCAGGTGGAATTTTGACCACATGGATCTGTGTCACATTCGTTAAAATCTGAAAGAGAACATAATCTCTAATTTATTAGGAGAAAATAATATGCAGAATTCATTGAGTGAATAATCTCCCTATATATGAAAACTCTTTCAAAAGAGACTTTAAACATGGTACATGCTCAAATGACCTACTTTTCCAAAGGAAAGAAATCCCAAAAACATTCTCAGGAAAAACGTACCGATGCATGGATTGCTACAGTAGAACTAATGAGAAAATGACTAATGAAACTAATGAGAACAAAACAGCATTCATCTACTTCTAATGTGAGATATTTGAAGAATATTTGTCTTTAGTATAGATTGGCTTTCATTCCATGATGATAGCTAGAAATTTCATTCAAAAGGAAAGAAATCTCAAAAAAGTCTCAGGAAAAACCTACGTACCTATGCATGGGTTGGTAGAAGTAATGGGCAGAGATGTATTTGTCGAAGTGTATCCTCTCCAGCAAGAACAGTTGTAGCTGCCAATGGTATTAGAGCAGGTGGAATTTTGACCACATGGATCTGTGTCACATTCGTTAAAATCTGAAAGAGAAAAATACTATAAAGTTATAAACTCTAAAACACAGAAGTGACTATTGGAAAATAATCTACATGCATGTGAGGTGAGGACTGTTTTAAGATTACTTTAGAAGGAACTGTGTATATGGATTGCATTTAATGGACGGGACACAATTACATAGACAACATGTACAGTACATGACACAAAATGCCCCCAACAAAAAAAAAAAAATATGGAACATTTGCATTGGGAACTGCTTATGGCTGGTTCAGATTACACAAACTTTAGGTCACAAACAAATGCCTTAAATGCATGTGGAAAGTCAAAGCATTGGCAATGAGCACTACGATTTGAAAGAGTACATCAATACAGGTGAAATGAGGACATTATACAAGGTGGGGAACACACCTATGCAGGGGTTGCTGCTGCTAATAGGCAGAGACGAGTTTGTTGGTCTGTATCCTCTCCAGCAAGCGCAACTGTAGCTGCCAACCGAGTTGGAGCAGGTGGAGTTTAGACCACATGCATCAAAGTCACATTCATTTACATCTATAAGAGAAAAAAAAACTCTAATTTATTTAGAGAAAATAACATGCAGAATTGATTGAGTGAATAATCTGCCTATATATGAAAATTATTTCAAAAGAGACTATGAACATGGTACATGCTCAAATTACCTACTTTTCAAAAGGAAAGAAATCACAAAAAAAGTCTTAGGAAAAACCTACATACCGATGCATGGATTGCTAGAAATAATGGCCAGAGATGTATTTGTCGGAGTGTATCCGCTCCAGCAAGAGCAGTTGTAGCTGCCAATGGTATTAGAGCAGGTGGAATTTTGACCACATGGATCTGTGTCACATTCGTTAAAATCTGAAAGAGAAAAATACTATAAAGTTATAAACTCTAAAACACAGAAGTGACTATTGGAAAATAATCTACATGCATGTGAGGTGAGGACTGTTTTAAGATTACTTTAGAAGGAACTGTGTATATGGATTGCATTTAATGGACGGGACACAATTACATAGACAACATGTACATAACACAAAATGCGCCCCCAACAAAAAATAAAATATGGAACATTTGCATTGGGAACTGCTTATGGCTGGTTCAGATTACACAACCTTTAGGTCTTCCACAATGCCCTTTTAGGATTGACCATGCTAGACTAGGCAATCATAAAACCAAATTCTTGTCACGTCTTGGTCGGGTAATTGGCCACATTACAAGATTGAGTAACCTATCGTTCATGCCACATGTCGTCATAGTGTCAGGGTCAACAGAATGCTGTAGGAGATTCCCCCAAAATTCTGAAATGCTAGACTTTTCATTGTGGTGTTGTGGTGGCACGCTGCAGAAAATAAATTGCTGGTCGTTGAGTAGGATATGTTACATTACAAGACGCGTTCCTCCTTCATAGCTTAGGAGGAAATTATCTCCCTTGATGCAGTTAGACAACCATAGTATTTTAATATAAAAACCTGCACACCTATGCATGGATTGCTGGTGTTAATGGGCAAAGATGTGTTTGTTGGGGTGTATCCTCTCCAGCAAGAACAGTTGTAACTGCCAATGGTGTTTGCACAGGTGGAGTTCAGACCACATGGATCAAAGTCGCATTCGTTTACATCTATCAACAGTGAAAAAAACAAGGACAACAAATTGGGAAACTAAGTTAGGAACAAACAGTTCATAGATATTGTGTTGAAAATATATTAAATCTTCTGACCTGGACACACAGGCTAATTGGATGGGCTCAACACCACTTTTGTTTCATTTTCAAAGTGAGGCTGTTTATTTGCCCAGCTCATGTCTAGTTTTACTGTCATACTCAAATTTAAATTTAATTCAATCTCTCATGGCTTTGCATACCCTGTGCAACAGTTCAGTTGAATGAAATGGGATGTGAACCAACCTCTCTGGCAGAACGGCCCATTTGTCGGTAAACCATTAAGACATCCACAGGTGCCTTCGCTGAACTCATCACAGGCTCCATAAGTGATACAGCTGTCATGGGGCCAGGTGTACTGCTCCTCACAGACACACCGATATCCACTCGTGTTTGAGTAACACACTGATGGATGATGGACAATCAGTTACTCTTATGTTATGGATGCAAAGCAGTGTGACTAACTGTCCCTTGATTTTATCATTTATATACGTATACGGTGAGCACACATTCATGAGGCTTTCTTGAGCGTTTCAGAGGACCAAAATGTCAATTAATGAAACACATTAAACTACATATATACAGTGGAGGAAATAATTATTTGATCCCTGACTGATTTTCTAAGTTTGCCCACTGACAAAGAAATGATCAGTCTATAATTGAATACGCTTATTTCAAGTCAATGAAATGCAAATCAATTCATCTTTTCTTTTTCTTTTTTCAATGAGATGTTATTCTCACCTGTTGTGACATTGATGTCAGTGATCTCAACTTGTTCAGTTGTTGCGAGTGGGAGAGGAAGGTCAAGTTCAGACAACTCCATCTTCAGTTGGTCAGCATCTACTGTTTCCATCTCAATCTCAACCCTGTACTTGTACAGTTGAACAGGACCTGTAACAGTCCGTAATGCAAAATACAACTGTGTCATTGTCAAAAAAGAAATAATAGCAATACACTGCATGCATTGTGTTTGGAACTAAAATACTTCCTTGCTTCTTTACAGAATAATTATGTTTATCTTAGAAAACTCTCAAGTGGAGCGCCACAAAAAAATGCCTTAAATGGATGTGGAAAGTCAAAGCATTGGCAATGAGCACTACGATTTGAAAGAGTACATCAATACAGGTGAAATGAGGACATTATACAAGGTGGGGAACACACCTATGCAGGGGTTGCTGCTGCTAATAGGCAGAGACGAGTTTGTTGGTCTGTATCCTCTCCAGCAAAAGCTGGAGTAACTGTAGCTGCCAACCGAGTTGGAGCAGGTGGAGTTTAGACCACATGCATCAAAGTCACATTCATTTACATCTATAAGAGAAAAAAAAACTCTAATTTATTTAGAGAAAATAACATGCAGAATTGATTGAGTGAATAATCTGCCTATATATGAAAATTATTTCAAAAGAGACTATGAACATGGTACATGCTCAAATTACCTACTTTTCAAAAGGAAAGAAATCACAAAAAAAGTCTTAGGAAAAACCTACATACCGATGCATGGATTGCTAGAACTAATGGCCAGAGATGTATTTGTCGGAGTGTATCCGCTCCAGCAAGAGCAGTTGTAGCTGCCGATTGTGTTGGAGCAGGTGGAATTTTGACCACATGGATCAGAGTCACATTCATTGATGTCTATAGGGAAAGTAACATAGAAACTCATCTTAAAGGACATGAGAACGAATAAAGAAACATTTGGAATTCATAACTTCACATTTAAAATGACTTGGAAGACAACATGAGTGCAGAACACTCTTAATAAAACTGGACAGATTTGAGAGATTGCAGGCATTTCTGAAGAGAAATTTTCATTCAAAACAAAAAAAGAATCACAAAAGAAAGTCTCAGGAAAAACCTACTGTACGTACCTATGCATGGGTTGGTAGAAGTAATGGGCAGAGATGTGTTTGTCGGGGTGTATCCTCTCCAGCAAGAACAGTTGTAGCTGCCAACCGTGTTGGAGCAGGTGGAATTTTGACCACATGGATCTGTGTCACATTCGTTAAAATCTGAAAGAGAACATAATCTCTAATTTATTAGGAGAAAATAATATGCAGAATTCATTGAGTGAATAATCTCCCTATATATGAAAACTCTTTCAAAAGAGACTATAAACATGGTACATGCTCAAATGACCTACTTTTCAAAAGGAAAGAAATCCCAAAAACATTCTCAGGAAAAACGTACCCATGCATGGATTGCTACAGTAGAACTAATGAGAAAATGACTAATGAAACTAATGAGAACAAAACAGCATTCATCTACTTCTAATGTGAGATATTTGAAGAATATTTGTCTTTAATATAGATTGGCTTTCATTCCATGATGATAGCTAGAAATTTCATTCAAAAGGAAAGAAATCTCAAAAAAGTCTCAGGAAAAACCTACGTACCTATGCATGGGTTGGTAGAAGTAATGGGCAGAGATGTATTTGTCGAAGTGTATCCTCTCCAGCAAGAACAGTTGTAGCTGCCAATGGTATTAGAGCAGGTGGAATTTTGACCACATGGATCTGTGTCACATTCGTTAAAATCTGAAAGAGAAAAATACTATAAAGTTATAAACTCTAAAACACAGAAGTGACTATTGGAAAATAATCTACATGCATGTGAGGTGAGGACTGTTTTAAGATTACTTTAGAAGGAACTGTGTATATGGATTGCATTTAATGGACGGGACACAATTACATAGACAACATGTACAGTACATGACACAAAATGCCCCCAACAAAAAAGAAAATATGGAACATTTGCATTGGGAACTGCTTATGGCTGGTTCAGATTACACAAACTTTAGGTCACAAACAAATGCCTTAAATGCATGTGGAAAGTCAAAGCATTGGCAATGAGCACTACGATTTGAAAGAGTACATCAATACAGGTGAAATGAGGACATTATACAAGGTGGGGAACACACCTATGCAGGGGTTGCTGCTGCTAATAGGCAGAGACGAGTTTGTTGGTCTGTATCCTCTCCAGCAAGCGCAACTGTAGCTGCCAACCGAGTTGGAGCAGGTGGAGTTTAGACCACATGCATCAAAGTCACATTCATTTACATCTATAAGAGAAAAAAAAACTCTAATTGATTTAGAGAAAATAACATGCAGAATTGATTGAGTGAATAATCTGCCTATATATGAAAATTATTTCAAAAGAGAATAACATGGTACATGCTCAAATTACCTATTTTCAAAAGGAAAACAAAAAAAAAAGTCTTATTTCCTAAAGAGACTATGAACATGGTCTGGTGCAGGTGGATTTTTGACCACATGGATCAGAGTCACATTCATTGATGTCTATAGGGAAAGTAACATAGAAACTCATCTTAAAGGACATGAGAACGAATAAAGAAACATTTGGAATTCATAACTTCACATTTAAAACGACTTGGAAGACAACATGAGTGCAGAACACTCTTAATAAAACTGGACAGATTTGAGAGATTGCAGGCATTTCTGAAGAGAAATTTTCATTCAAAACAAAAAAAGAATCACAAAAGAAAGTCTCAGGAAAAACCTACTGTACGTACCTATGCATGGGTTGGTAGAAGTAATGGGCAGAGATGTATTTGTCGGGGTGTATCCTCTCCAGCAAGAACAGTTGTAGCTGCCAACCGTGTTGGAGCATGTGGAATTTTGACCACATGGATCTGTGTCACATTCGTTAAAATCTAAGAGAGAACATAATATCTAATTTATTTGGAGAAAATAATATGCAGAATTCATTGAGTGAATAATCTCCCTATATATGAAAACTCTTTTAAAAGAGACTATAAACATGGTACATGCTCAAATGACCTACTTTTTAAAAGGAAAGAAATCCCCAAAACATTCTCAGGAAAAACGTACCGATGCATGGATTGCTAGAACTAATGAGAAAATGACTAATGAAACTAATGAGAACAAAACAGCATTCATCTACTTCTAATGTGAGACATTTCAAGAATATTTGTCTTTAATATAGAGTGGCTTTTATTCTATGATGATACATGTAGCTAGAAATTTCATTCAAAAGGAAAGAAATCACAAAAAAGTCTCAGGAAAAACCTCCGTACCTATGCAAGGATTGCTAGTGTTAATGGGCAAAGATGTGTTTGTCGGGGTGTATCCTCTCCAGCAAGAACAGTTGTAGCTGCCAACCGTGTTGGAGCATGTGGAATTTTGAGCACATGGATCTGTGTCACATTCATTGATATCTATAAAGGAAATTTTGGGATTCAGGTTTAAATGTAGTTTGGGTGGAAGAGCATCTGTGCACAGAACAGTCCAAATACATTTTTGAAAGACTTGTAGCTGCAACTGTAGCTGCCAACTGAGTTGGAGCAGGTGGAATTTACTGTAGACCACATGCATCAAAGTCACATTCACTGATATATATGGGTGTTAAATGTATTTGGAGAAAAATAATATGCAGATTTGATTGAATGAACAATCTACCTGTAAACTCTTTCAAAATAGACTATGAACATGGTACATGCTCAAAATACCAGACTACTTACATATAAGAATATAAAAGTATGTCTTACCCTGGCAGAGTTCTCCACTTGGTATGCCTTGGATGCATCCACAAGTGTTATTGATGATGGCATCACAGGCGTTGTATGTCAGACAGTTGTTATATGCCCAGCCATACCCAGGCTCACATATACACTGGGTACTTATACTATTGTAGCACACTGTGAAAGAGGTTATTTATGAATTTATGTATTAGAATTATATAATTATTCTGAAACATGGGTTATGTATTAGAATCATTCAACATAATATTTCAATTGGATGAATTTGTTCATGCGCATAATTAGTCCCTTTGTGCTTTTAAAGTACTATTTTGTCTGCTGTTTCAGATACAGTGGCTTAATAGTAATGGGAAACTTATAGGTTGTATCAGCGATTGTAGGCCCAAAACAGGCCCAAACATAAATGATCACATTCATCTAATCTTTCTTAACGATCCGCTAGCTGCCCGCCCCATAATCAGGCCGTAAAAAAACCGCGTCTCTGTAGGCAGCCTTGGCTCTGAGATCTGCACACAAAAACATTTGCTAACAACAAGTGTTGCCAACCACTCAAAGGCAAAATAAAGTGTTCTAACCAATAGACCTCTGAAGTTCGACTACATAAAGGAACCAAAGCTGCCATCTTTGCCCATATAAGGAGATCCAGATTTTAATTGAAGCTAACTACCTATGGCAAGTTGCATTGCAAGTTAGGGGTAGCAAAAATCTAAGTTTGCCGTTTTAACGTAGCGAAGATCACAGGTGCCACTCGAAGGCAAAGGACAAAACAAAAGTGTGTTCAGCAAAACGTCTGCATTTCAGACTTCTTTGCCCCCGCGAGAGTTAAACAGGTGCGATAATTCAAAAACCCCATGTTATTTTCCCATAGGAAAAATCGCAAGATACCGGATCTCAAAGATCAGCTTTTTTGTATAACCGACGAGATGCACGTTCAGGAGAGTTTCAATTGCATGAGAGGGAGGGGAGGGAGTAGCGAGCTAGCTCTCTGTTTTGTTTGAAAGTCAACAGAAGTGACGTTACCCTGCCATCGCTGATACAACCTTTAATGGTACCTACAAAGATACAGCAAAAACACCTACCTGTTGTAATGGAAATATCTGTTATCTGTACACTGTTGTTGGTATATAGTGGTAGACTAATCAAGTTTACAGTTGACTTTACTTGCTCTAAGAATTCAACATCAGGTCCAATGACATCTGCTTCAATGATGTACTTCCAGGAGCCATTAGAATTTAAGGAAGCTGTAGAAGAGAGAAACTGTGTGAGCGTAAAGAATACACTGGATCTTACAAGACATGTTCATTTTCATTGACAGTAATATTTTGTATATTACTCAATCGATAGTAGTTGTAGCCACTTTGTTCTTGACCACCTTAACCCTCCTATTGTGTTTGTTTCATGGTTATTAGAGTGCATGAAAATGCAATCTACTGTTATCCGATTTCTTATTATTATTATTAGAGTGCATGAAAATGCAATCTACTGTTATCCGATTTCTTATTATTATTATTAGAGTGCATGAAAATGCACTCTACTGTTATCCAAATTATTCTTATTATATGTTATTACAGTGCATGAAAATGCACTGTACTGTTCTTCCTAGGCTTCTTATTCTTCTTCTAACGCAATTAATGCAGCAGGGCCGGCCCGAGGCATAAGGGAACTAAGCGGCTGCTTGGGGCCCCCTGGTGGCCCCAATCGAGTTTCTTTCTTTTTTTTTTTACATAATAAATAACGTAAACAAGTGACATCAATGAATGAATAAATGAAACAATTAATAATTTAAAACAAGAAAATTCTGATTTTATGATCAACATGCCTGCCTACCTCTACTGTGTCTGCCAGCCTTTGAGTCACGCGCATAAACTAGACACCTAGGGTGCATAGACAATTCGTGCAGACACTGCATCAAGTTCAAAAATCGGAAGAGACGATAATGTTAAGAAAAGTCACAAAAAAGGACGTATCCCTCTGGTGCCGAAAACAGAAAGAAGAAAAAGACAGAGGAGAAAAACGAGCAAGATACAGGTATGTTTGCATGATTATTTACAGTATGTTTTGTGCTTGAGGTAGCTAGCTAGCTGTCATGATCTAATATAAGCCATCACCAGAGCTAAATCCCCGCTATCAACAGAGAAATGTCTCCCATTAATATATATTTATCTAGGTGTATTTCAGATGTCAAGGATATTGGGATTGTTTTGGATGTTCAATCAAGCATGTACCCTAGCCATAGGTGGGCTTATGTTGTAAATTAAAGTTAGCTAGCTGACTGAAGTGGACATTAGCACTACAGTAGCTACATGAAAACGTACTGTAGCTGAAGGCAAATTTACCACAGAGGGATTGTTTCTGATTTCGCACCTGAAAGTGTTGATAGTTTATTACTGTTCTATAATACACGGGTTTCCCGTTTACCAACAAAAACCAGATGCGTGCGCAGCCGTGAGGCAGAAGACGCTTGGTGGCCGTCCACAACGTTATAAACTTAACCTAAATAGTCGGCTGCTGTAAGCTACAATCGGATTTTTTGTATCCCCCTGTTGTCTCAATGATAATAACATCTCATTTCAGACTATATTTCAAAGTTTGATGTTCATTTGGATTATTACTATAACATCGTATTTTGTTATTTTTGGCAAAGACATGCATTTCGTTAGGGATATTGAACATATTTAACATTCTCTAACCATCGTGATTTCGAATTGGTGCCGTTTTCAGCACAAAAACTCATTTTATTCTTTTGCATTGCTCGATCTATGCTGTTCTATGGTGCTTTCTGCCTCTTGGTTGCGCACGCATGTTTTCGTGACGTTCCATAGAAATCCATGTATATGTGACATAGTGGTAAGTCTGATAGCAACAGCAGGCTAAGCCCAGGCTCCCAGTCCCAACCCCAACCCACTGACTAGCGCGACTCTGGGCATCTGTAACGTTCCAGCTTCATAGGCAAAGATGGAACAGTACGTGCGCTCTGCTCTAAGATCTTTGGAGAGAGATGGAAGTGTTTGAGAATTTTATTCTTTTGCTCTTTTGCATTGCTCGAAAGAATTTTATTCTTTTGCTCTTTTGCATTGCTCGATCTATGCTGTTCTATGGTGCTTTCTGCCTCTTGGTTGCGCACGCATGTTTTCGTGACGTTCCATAGAAATCCATGTATATGTGACATAGTGGTAAGTCTGATAGCAACAGCAGGCTAAGCCCAGGCTCCCAGTCCCAACCCCAACCCACTGACTAGCGCGACTCTGGGCATCTGTAACGTTCCAGCTTCATAGGCAAAGATGGAACAGTACGTGCGCTCTGCTCTAAGATCTTTGGAGAGAGATGGAAGTGTTTGAGAAAATATACCATGTTGGGTGGGGAGACTTCTGTGATGAAAATAGACTTACATTTGATTAAGATAGTGGCAAGTGATCTAGCGGTGCTACCCTAATATTTAGACTGCAGTAGATCACCATGTTAAGCGTTCACCATACTGCAATTAAAGGAATTATCCGGAGTAAAATGCACTTTAGATCGATTTACGGATGATTGGGAGTACATACGTTGAGTTGACATACAAATCATGTCATTCGGATGTGTTTTGAAAAAGTTAGATGTTACCGTTTTTAGTCAAAGCTCGTTAGCGTGGAAGTGAGAAGGGCATATTATTTTGCTGCTACAAAACGCTATTTTTATACCTCTTCTACAGTTCCAAACAACATTGCACTTACGTGGTAGTGAGTAGAGGGTCCCAAAGCCAAACCGAAGTATCCCGAGGTCTTTATGTGGTCGGATAGAGAGTTCAGAATGAATTTCATCAAGCCAGTACCTTTCCGGAAATGTTGCCATCTTGATTGCCAAGTGTGCTCTGGAAATTAATTAATTAATGTTTGTCTATTTTGGTTTTATTTTGTAGTTGAAAATTGCTCATTTAATGCACATTTGCGGATTTGTTCTGCAAATCTGTTGAAAAACAAGTCATTAAACGGATGTACTTGTTTACAACAAATACAAATGCTGTTGTATTTTGTTATTTGTCAATTCAACTTCAGTAAACCACCCTTAGTGCTTCACTTTGAATATGAATGTTTCAAATAAATCTGTAAATAATAAATAAATTAGTACCCTCTAAGATTAAAAGGTGACAGGGTTGGTGTAAATAACAACTAATACATTGGTTTACTAAGCACATGGGGCCAGAAGTCTAGAGCGGAGCCCCAAAACATTTTTGGCATGTGAGCAAGGATGGATTACTGAATGAGCCTACCGAGTCCTTATGCATCTGTGTCCAGGGGGACAGTAGTTCATAATCAGTCACTGTATTAATACATAACCTCACTGTAATTTATAATATGACATTATAGTATGAAGTTGTCAATTATCGCCAAGCACAGGTGACTCTTGTGGGAGGGGGCCCCCAAATCAAATTCTGCTTAGGGCCCCCAAAAGGCTCGGGCCGGCACTGTAATGCAGCTTCAACCGTTTAACGTAGAAACTTCATTCAAACTATGTTACGTAGGTCTTACTTAGGACATCTGGGCTTTGCATTTTTCATCTTTGTAACTTTTATACTTGAGAGTATAAACTATTTATTAAAAACTGCTCAAAATTTCCCCATAGACTTAACATTAGGCTGATAACATCACAATGGACTAATTAACTTGATTTGCACCTGTATCAACTTCCAGCTGCTCATCTAGGCCCCATCAAAGAATCAGTTCAACTGATTGCACCTGTATCAACTGCTTTCTGCTGAACTAGGCCAACTCTCTCTGTGTCCCTCCATTCTACAAGGATATAAGGCACATTTCATCCAACTTTCTAACTATTC
This sequence comes from Alosa alosa, assembly GCF_017589495.1. Taxonomy (NCBI): domain Eukaryota; kingdom Metazoa; phylum Chordata; class Actinopteri; order Clupeiformes; family Clupeidae; genus Alosa; species Alosa alosa. Next base: position 15,883,361 of record NC_063196.1, read on the forward strand.
ATCCTCTTCAAACCATTCACTCATCCACCCATTAAACTATCCATTAACATCCATTAAACAATCTGCCTATCAACATCCATTCAACTTTCTGTCTATCAACATCCATTACACTATCTACATTTTTTAAACTATATACTCTGTCTCAGGTTTCAAGCATACAATATGGCTCTATTAAGACTGCCGTTAAGAAATTAGAATCCTAGGCCAGGTGGCCAGGCTATATTAAACCTCATCTACCTAGTTCAGTCATTCCAACTTTTAAACCTCATCTACCTAGCAAATAATTTAACCTTTTAAACTATCCACCTATTTAACTTTTCAGTCATTCCAACTATATTAAACCTCATCTACCTAGTTCAGTCATTCCAACTATATTAAATCTCATCTACCTAGCAAATAATTTAACCATTTAAACTATCCACCTATTTAACTGTCCAGTCATTCCAACTATATTAAACCTTGTCTACCTAGTAAATAATTTAACCTTTTAAACTATCCAGTCATTCCAACTATATTAAGCCTCATCTACCTAGTTCAGTCATTCCAACTATATTAAACCTCATCTACCTAGTTCAGTCATTTCAACTATATTAAACCTCATCATGTTGGTTGCCAATTAGCACATCATCTGTTTTAACAATATATTTCACACCATATGTTTTGCATTTTCATGCACTGGTAATTCACTGGAATTGCGTTTTCTAGTTATTATTCCGCTGACGCTTTTTGTGCGTTTAATGCAGCTTCAACTGTTTAACATAGAAACTTCATTCAAACTGCGTTGCGTAGGTCTTACTTAGGTGACTTCAGCTATGTTATTTTCAACTTTGTAACTTTTATACTTTTTAAACTATTAATTAAAAACTAGTAAAATTTCCCCATTGACTAAACATCAGATTATGACATCACAATAGCAATTAGAATCCTATGCCAGGTGTTCTGGCCACCTGGAGCAACTGTCTCAGGCTTTAAGCATACAATATGGCTGTATTAAGACTGCAGATCCTGTTCAACTGCTTCCTGTGCCCACAACTGTTTCAAAATAAAAGTCCCTTTAAACTATCCAACTTTTTAACTGTTCAACTGTTATCAACTATTCAACTGTTACTGTAACTGTTTGTCAACTATGACTCCCATCAACTGTATCCTCTGCCTTCAACTGTTTCAAAATAAAAGTCCTCACTAGCTAGTTAGCTAGTTAGCATCATTAGCATTGTTAGCATAGTTAGCATTTTAGCAGAACTGTTAAAAATGATTAGCTAAGTTAGCTGAGTCACAGGGTTAGCATGTTAGCATAGTTAGCATTTTTAGTCAAACTGCTACAAATGATTAGCTAAGTAACGTGGTTAGCATAGTTATCATTGTTAGCATAGTTAACATTTTAGCATAACTGCTAAAAATTATTAGCTAAGTTAGCTAAGTCACATGGTTAGCATAGTTAGCATGTTAACATTGTTAGCATAGTTAACATTTTTTCCAAAACTGCTAGAAAACACGAGCTAAGTTAACTAAGTAACTTGGTCAAAATAATTAGCTTTGTTAGCATAACTGCTAGCAAACATTAGAGCCATTCCAACTGTCAGTTATCGTCAACTATCTACCTATATAGAGCCTTTAAACTATTTGTCTATCAACACGCATTAAACTATCAGTCTGTCAACAACTTTTAAACTATCTACATATAACTTTTAAACTTTCAACATTCATTAAACTATCTGTCAATTAAACTATCTGTCTATTAACAACTGTTAAAGTATCTACATTCAACTTTGAAACTGTCTACGTCTAAACTATCAACTTTTATTAAGCTATGCTATATCTGTCCTAGCTTCATTTTCATGCACTCGTAATTCCCTGGAATTACATTCTCTAATTCTTCTTCTAACGCTTTTTCTGCGTTTAATGCAGCTTCAACCGTTTAATGTAGAAACTTCATTCAAACGGTGTTACGTAGGTCTTACTTAGGACAGGTGTGGAATGTATTTTTCATATTTGTAACTTTTATACTTTTTGAACTATTAATTGAAAACTATTAAAAATGTCCCCATAGACTTAACATTGGCGATAATGGCATCACAATAGGGCACTTAGAATCCTATGCCAAGTGTTCCGGCCAGAGCCATATGTTCCGGCCACCTCCAGCAACTGTCTGTCTCAGGCTTTAAGCATACAATCTGGCTCTCTTAAGACTACAGATCCTGTTCAACTGTTTCCTCTGCCCACAACTGTTTCAAAATAAAAGTCTCCACTACAATAACTCCCTATTAAATAATTTAACCATTTAAACTATCCAACTATTTAACTGTTCAACTATTCCAACTGTCAGTTATCATCAACTATGCCTCTAGCCTACTATATATCACCACCACCTACCTAGCAACCAATTTAGCAACCATTGAAATTAAGCATCTATGTCAGTTTCCATAGCAACCAAGATGATTATACTAGCAAACAACTGTTCGGCCATTCCAACTGTCGGTTGTCATCAACTATGACTCCCTGCCAGCTTTTTTCTCTATCTGACCTCCATCTTTTTACTTGGATTATATTTTAGACAATATTCCACAATATTTTATTCAGCATCAATTTTTTGATTTTCATGCACTCCCTTTCATGCAATTCCCTGGAATTACATTCTCTAGTTTGTTTTGTGTTCCCAGTAAAAAATGGTCACGGCCATAGACTGTATATATAGAACTGGACAGTGTGGTTGCATTCAGCAGTGTTCTATGGAATTGAAGCCGCCGAGGCGACGCCATCTTGGAAAATTTGCAACCAATTTGAAGTGCGGCTGCGCGGCAGAAGTTGAAGCATCGCGCAGTGAAGAGGAGTCGCGGTCAGGCACGCCCACTCAGTTGCCACTCAGCGAGTTAAACACGCCCCTTGTCAAGTGAAAGCCGCCCCCTTCTCCTTTCCACAACGCAGGTCGACTCAGCGCCGAAGGCTAGCTGGCTGGATGAATTTTGCGGCTGTGAGTTAAACAGTACAAACAACAATCGGTTTGTTCTTGTCTGGTAAGTGTTGCGTATCAACTGAAACGTTTTTTTTTGTCTATTGTTGTTCTTAAATACGTCTAAGAGAGCTGTGACAATTTAGTATGGTGAATACTAATGAGCTAACAACAGAAATACGGACAGCGAATTACATGCTAACGTTAGCAGCTACATTAACGTTACCATCAACGGGAGGCTAAGTTAGTCGTTGAAGTGAAGATTAGCACACAGCTCCCGTAACAGTCGATGCATGATATACTTGGTTTTATTAGTTGTTGCTGTTTTCAAATATCTCAATCTTAATGTATGCCATCTCAACATGGAGTAACCATTGACTGTACATGGGGATTAATAACACTAGACAGTCAGTACAGTATATGATGTGATAAAGCAACGGTATGATGTGATAAAGCAACGCAAGTTAACGTTAACGTAATGTGAAGCATGGACCTCATCAACCCGTCATGTTAATGTAACTACTACTAGCCAGTTTGCCAGCGTTTCATTTTTTCTAACGTTAACGACAGACACCTCTGTTAGAGCTACTTCTGTGATGGTAGGTCGGTAGCATAGACTGTAAAAAATAGGTCGGTAGTTGTAGACCGCATAAGTGAATGATCGATAAATGAAACGCCTGCATTAAACACTACGCCAAGAACCAGTCACTTCCCAGGGATATCGGTGAACATTTGAGAAAGACCTTAGTTTGTCATCTAACGTCCATGATCAGTCATACTGATAACGTTATTTTTCAAGCTGACGCAAGTTAATAACATTCCCACCGCATATTTAAATGTGTAGTTAACATTAGGTAGGCTGTGAAGTTTATTGCACACATATATTTAATTAATTGGTATTACTAGTGGTGTTGAGTGCCTGATTAGATGCTTTGTAATGTTGTAAAATTGTCTGACTAACTTTATTGTAACTTTCCTTTTTGCAGGTAAGATGGCTGAATGTACTGGAGGTGGCGGCAAGGTGGTCTCCATGGTCTACATTAGTCTGCAAGCAAGGGGATGCCTACGTGAAGTGGTTTGGCTGGAGTGGTCTGAGGTGGCATGTCCTCCTCCTTTCTCCAAGTCCCCTGACATCCATCTCCCTGACATCCCCCACCGTCACTGGATCAACCTGAAGCCCCTTATACATGGGACATGGCACAGCACCACTACGTTCTAAAAACACATGACTTTCAATAACTTGCGTGGCACCAAGAAAGGTCTGCCACTGCTCTGAACCTTCTGTTAATGTGACATCATTCATACTTGAGGCTGTACACATCCCTTTGTTTCTATTTTCTTTATTGATGTCACCCAAACTTCAACTTTCTGTATGCCCCTGAACTCACACAAATTGTAAATTGCAATGCGCCGTTTAACCAGTGGTGTAGTCTAGTTAGTTAGTTGCAGTGGTGGGTATACTGTGAGCAACCCCAAATGTTATTGAATACGTATCCTTGCCTTTTTTAAATGGGTATACTGAGATGATGCTTTTAAATGGGTTTACTGTGTAGTCCTGTGTATCAATGTAGACTGTACCATATTAAGGTATTTAAGTATTTATACTTAAATACCATATTGGTATTTAAGTCAGAGGCCATTGCTTAGTATTTAACTGTAGTCTACACAAAGATGTAGACGTTACAAGAATATTAATATCAGAATAATTATTGGTTGATACTAAATCAATATTGAATGTTTTTTTTTTTAATTTCTTTAGTGGGATATATCATTCAGAATGTTGCAACATGACTGGTCTTCAATCAGCCAAAGAGGACACATCGTAACTCCTCTCCTAGTTACTCTCCATTGGCTCCCTACAGTAGCCAGAATTAAATTTAAATCTCTCACTTTGGCCTATAGGACACTGACTGGATCTGCTCCTTGTTATTTTAATTCAATGATCAAGATATACATCCCCAACCTACCACTGCGGTCTTCTGATGAGCGCCTGTTGTGTCGACCAGTCTTAAACGCTAGGTCAAATTCAAGACTCTTTTCCTCAGTGGTTCCATGTTGGTGGAATGAGTTGCCCAGTGCTCTTAAGTTCTTGTGATAGTTTTTGGTCTTTTTAAGCACTTCTTATACATTATGGTTTGTATGCAGTAGTACTGTTTTATTTTCATTATAGGCTGTTGATTAATTTGACATTTGTTTATTATAGATATTCTCCTTTATGTAGTCTTACCATGTTATTGTTATTATATTATTGATTGAATGGGCATTATTATTTATTATTGCTTTCCCCCCTCATTTTCATTGTTTATTTCATTAGGCTATTGATTGATCCCTGTTTTAAGTATTATATTGTTTTGTATTTGTTAAGGGTAACCATAACCATCATCATAATGTGGTATTTTCTTATGCACTTGAAACAAAGAATAAAAATGTTTCTTTAAACGTAGTACCACTTTAAACACATCACACACTGAACAGCAAAGTAGCTTCCTGATTATGTGTAAAATGTTTACAGAGTATCCTGATGTAGTAGGTCCATGTTCTCATATTTTTACAGCTGACATGAAGGCTGCAATATTACATTTTTGATTTATAATGGAGCACTCTCTGGTAATGGAGCACCCTCTCTGACTAGCAAGCCTGTGGTAGAGGCATACGATTACAGACATATTGAGAGAGCCTATCAATGAGTTGTCACAGTTTTCAATTTATTTTGAAATGATGTACGTCTACGGGAGGATTACACATCACTGGCAAGACCTGATCAAATCATACCAATGCAAAATGCTTCTCCAGCAGTGCAATCGCAGGTAACAACGATACCTTAACGCATTTTCAGATACCGCTGTTCTGAGCATACTAAGCATTTGTAACTTTGAGTCCCTCCTCACGTTAAGCTATGGTCCAATAATGTGTTCACTAAAACACAAGTAACGTTATTTGTCGGGCTGATTCATAAATGGGCATACCGAGGTTGTCGACCTAGCAGGCTAGGTGGCGTTTATTGCCATTCGCAAAACTAAGCAAGAGTTAACGTTAATGAAACTTAACATCGCCTTCTCCAGTGACTTAAGTGTATTCAAATGAAGTTGCAACGATGATGGCGGCAATCACTGGTTACGTTAAACCATTTGAAACAAGTAGGACTGTAAATGATGGTGACTATGGCTAACGTCACTTCTTTTTACTTTACCTATCAACTGGCTAATGCTAGCATGATGTAGCATGCTATGAGCTAATATACTTAGGATCTACGAAAGAACAGCACATATCTTTTTTCACAAACAATCTGTCACAACTAACAACGATGTCTCTTACAAACAACTACACAATGTATGACTATCAATTTTGTATTTAGTCAGACTGTGATAAGATATAGCCTAATGATAATAACAGCAACACTTATTTAGGTTAGATTATGTGTCGAAATCAGGTGTCGTTAAAATAAGTGAGTGATGACGTGGTAGTGTCTGCAGCCTAGACGTTAAAACATAATGGACAAAGCGTCGTGTCTGCAGCCAGCCAGCTGTCAATCATAGGTGTAAACACGCCCTTTTTAGATTTGTTAATATAACATTAAAAAAAATAATTTCAGCGAGAAAAGAAAAATTGTGTGTATTGAAGCATCTTGAAAACTATTTTTTCGAATAAAAAGTTGTAGATACAAAAATAGTTTTAGGTGAGAAAAGTGACGCGGAAAGTTGGCTACTTGGCCATTGAAATACATGGGGATGGGCGGAGTTACACATTGTACTGCAACCAGCCACCAGGGGGCTCTGGACTAGCGCTCGCATCACTCTTAACAGACAGCACACTGTCCAGTTATATATATACAGTCTATGGTCACGGCATTATAGTTTACCAAATCCATAGTAATATTATCATTTAATATTGTGATAGACCTTTTTTTTAATCAACTTAAAAACTTTTGAATATAACATGTTCTGAACTTCCAAATGCTCTTTCTGGCCTGCAGGCCACATTAACCTAAGACCATACAAGTCAGTGGGGGAAAAATGTTTTTTGGGGGATAGGTTCTCATGGGGGCGGTCATACTGTAGAAGCACCAGTGGAGCAAGGGGTGAGTTTGTGTGTGTGTGAGTGTGTGAATGTGAACAAACACACCTACTGCCCATCTAATCAATAGTGATGCCTGAATACTGTGCCTGGAATTTAATACAGTTATTTTGGTCTCACCCATTCATTTCTTACACCACAGGTGTACGAAAGTTAAAAAACATGCCTAAAATGTTATGGAAATAATCAAAATGTATTTCATGTGTTCAGATGCCTCATGTGAACAAAGTAATGGAGCCTCATGACAGTCAGATTAAATTAGTAACATTTTTGAGATAATAATCCAACTGACCTTCACGTTTCTGTCTTTGCAGTTGTCCATCTGAATTAGGTAACTACAGATGAGACAGACATTGTTTTAGTTGGCCACTGAAGTAAAAACTGAAGGCTTCAGGGTTTTATCACAGAGGTGTAAAAATCAACTCACAATTCGGCCGATTTGATACACTTACAATATACTGTATATTCAAGACAATAAGACCAGAAATCCATTCATAATCCATTACAAAGAGCTGCTTTCCTATCCTTTCTCTTTTTTTCTAGTAGTTATTCTCCTATTCTGCAGAATCTGATGCAAAATGAAAAACTGAAATATCAAAATAATCAACTCAAAGTCTCTCAATCATCATCACTACAGACAGTCCATCACAGTTTTTAAACCATTTTAATTTTCTCATTAAATCAATTTCTAGTGAAACCTGTGTTGTAACAATGCTCTGTGTGGAGTTCTAAGTCTGAGACTGCACAAGCCCCTGCACCTCTCTCTTCTATTTGCTTTGCCAAAGCAACCACAGTTATCACCCCACAATAGTGTGCCTTGATGAGCAGCATCCATCCAGTTTTTCTACCCTTCCCTTTATCGACAATCAGATAACGAAATGGTGCCACAAGCCTTGGCATTGTCGGTCACTGTTATCTAACATATCAATAATAGCCTAACTTAGACAATAGTTCACCATTACAAACAATGCCCAACAACAAGGTAGTCTGGCGAAAATTAGCCTCATCAATGAAATTAGTCAGGTACATATTTGCAGCAAACTTGTGGGTGATTTGTGGGAAACAAATGATTTCACTAGAAAACACTGCCAGGAGTTTGCCAGAAGTTCACTAGTTCACCAGCAAAGTTCTGGCAACAATCAGAGGTGTTCGCCAGTGATTTGCCACCACACTTAGCCAATAATGGCAAACTTCCAGTGAACTTCTGGTGACAAACCTAATTTGCATATGAGCATATTTGCTGCAACATTGCCAGTGGGGCTAGTTTGTCTACACATATCCATATGACATGTGAATACATTGAGCCAATCATGTGGTGTGATGTGAATACATTGAGCCAATCATATGGTGTGTTGTGAAGACATCGTGGCAATCATGTGTTGTGAACTCGCCGCTGGAGCAAGATTGATGTCGTGAAGCCTTGTGCACACGCATTTCTGCCGAATAGGATGCCCGATGAGTGCCCAAAAAAGCGTTGCAATATGGCTGCCGAGTGGAGGGACTTGCCTAAAAGGACTTTGCTTACCCATCTGTTCACCAGAAACCTGACATTTCTGTAAGGGTTAACTTCAACAACAACTGAAGACTTATATGGATTCACAAATCAGCACAAAAGCAGACTACAGGCAAAAAGTCAACTTCGGTAAAGAACAATAACAATTTCCATGCACTGAGAATTTGTCAAAAAGTCCATTCACATTCAAAGTCCAAGAGGTCACAAACAGAAAAGACTGGTGTTCCAATATCCACAAAGAACTTATCTCAACAATCTAGAGAGCAAAGAGTATATGCATATAGGATACATCCAACCAACTAGGAGAGCATTTGAGCCTCTACACTAACTTCTCTTCAATACTCAGCTGTTTGGTGCATGGCAAACAGTAGTCATGCTGAGTGATCCTAAAATTTCAGGTATGTTCTTGCCTCCATCTAGTGGCCAAGGTCCAGAGTTTAGCTAAGCAACAAGCCTGCACAGTTTGATTAAATCCAAAAAGAAAGCAGTATTGCAACTCAGACACAACACGAGACAAACACAAACATACTATTTTAGTTCAATGATGACAACGACATGCAGTACAAAGTACAATATAACATGCATATCCAACATCTTTATTGATTTTGAAGTCATTCATGGTTCTTACCTGCAGAAAAGAGTCTGAAATTTCTTGGAAGCCTTGTGACTTCAAAACCCACCAGACGGCAATTATGATGGTAATCCATACATGGTGTGCCATTGGCATACAGTACCTGTGAAAGAAAAGTTATCAGAAAGATATTACTTAGTTAATCCAGGAAGGTGGGTGACTGGGTGAGATGGTGGTGGTGGTGATGATTGAGTGGCAGGAGACCAGGTGATCCAGGAAGCACAACAGGAATTCAGATATACAATCCAGAGAAATTCAGTACATTCTAGGCAACAGTTTCAACCAGTCAACAAACTAGGATACTGTTACAATGCAATAGGCACTAGGTCCAAACAAGGCCCAGGGAACTGCACCTTTGGACCAAACCATGTCCCATAGCCACACAACTTTTAAGCTTCAATTCACTTTAAACTTCCCTGATTCGCTGGCTCTTCGGTGTGTATTCCTTGGTCTCCTATGAGTCTAACATGAAAGGAGCCAGCGCTTAAATAGGCCAGTCAATTACCCCAATCAATACCTTGGGCTAAACCATTTAACAACAACACAGTGTTCCCCTTATGTAGCACTATTTAAGGCACACAATAGTGAAGCAAGCGCTTTATAGTGAAGGGGGGAACTCTCTAACCACCACCAACATGTAGCATCCACCTGGGTGATGCACGGCAGCCATTATGCACTAGAACGCTCACCACACACCAGCCTGAGGTGGACAGTGAGGAAATGAATGAATGAGTCAATTACACTGGGGGATGATAAGGGGGCCAGATTGAAAATTTAGCCAGGACACAGAGGAACCCCCTCATTCCTGTAAGTGTCACAGAATCTTTAATGACCACAGTGAATCAGAGTCAGGACCTCATGGTAATGTCTCATCCGATTAGATTTCCAAGGTGGTCTCCCATCCAAGTACTAACCAAGGCCACACCTGGTTAGCTTCAGTAATTCAGAAGAGACAGGGTATCCCATCTAGCTGCTGGCACATTTAAGAGGGGTGGGGTGTCTGTACCATTATTCCCCATACAGTTAAAATCAAATAGCACAATGACAAACATGCTTTTAACCATCATTCCACACCAACTATCCAACCCAGATTTTTGTTAGAAAAAAAAAACAACACTGCAATTCCCACTACTGCTACTGTATGATCAATTTGAAACTATAAAACAGGGATTTTGCCCAGATGATTGAGCAGACTAGCTTGTATTAAACACAGCCTGAGTTATACACCATGTGCTTTGTACTTCATAGTATCCCTATCCATCCATGTTCCATTCACTTCGCAATCTCTGGCACTGAATTGTGGATTTAGTCTTTTGAAGTCTTATCTGATTAAACAACAAGTAAATACAACTGACATAAAATTCAAATGAACATGTTATAATTAATTTGTTTTCATATCATGTATACATACTTGTACAGCTTTACTATGGTGACTGCCAGTATGCTATGAAACCATGACTGAAAGTGTTACCTTTTAGCCCTTTGTCTTTACTTCAACACATTGTCCAAGGACATGAACTAGAGGTTCTCCAAAAGACTTAATATAAATTGGGTTGTACTTATGAAATTACACAAAGAATATATTTAATTGAAAACAAAACAAAATATACATATAACTAAATATGTCAGAACTCATATTTTTAACACAATACTGATTAATGACAATGAACTAATATTTGTAAGGACATCGCAGATAAATACATTAAATGAATAATCAACGAACCAAAGAATTCACAATGTAGGTCAACTCTCAGCATATATCCCATTAACGTCTTGTTTTTTGCTGTCCTACCTTGCCGCTCTTCTGGTTGACATGCTTAATGATTATAGAGGCTAACAGATTAGAAGGTGCTTGCACTTCTGTATTGATGCCCGCACATTTTATGAGAAGTATGGGCTGCGTTCATCCAGGATTTGTTTTTTGTTGTCAGGCACCTGCTAAACAGGTTTGGTTTTGTATCTTGTTTCTTCTACAAGTCTGTTGTGGGAGGGGTTGTCACAGCTCCCTCAGTTTTATGCAGTCATTGTTTGTAGTGAACAATGATGCATCTCTCATTTAATGGGTCTCTGTGACAAAAATGTCTGTGACAAAAGAGTGTCCTGTAAATGCAGACTTAATTAAAGGCTCATGAGTATTAACCCTCTTACTTCAAACCTCTAATATTAAATTAGGGCTGTAACCCTATTACTTCAAAGCTGTAATATTGACTATTGATTTGTCTCTCCTCCTTTCTACTAAACTGTATCCCATATGTACTGCGATCCTTGAACTGCTATAGTTTTTATATTATTATGTCTACATTATTCTCTTATATTGTCCATATTTAATGATCTCTAGATTTTATCCTTGCACTGTTGGACTTATTTGGACACTCTCGTAGAACACCGTACCATGCATACTGAAACATAGGGTCAGTCCCTGGCCTGTCACTGCAAGCATCTCATGCTTATACATCCCTTAGTACATTCATGTGGATTTTTGATTTAGTACCTTTTACTGTCCATATTATTCATGTGGATTTGTTATTTTATCATACTGTTTATGTTGTAAGTGTATGTTGTGTGTGATGTCTTTAAGCTACTGGGACCTTGATTTTCCCCTTGGGGATTAATCAAGTATCTACAGTATCTATCTATCTATCTATCTATCTATTATTCTATCTATTATTATTTGAAATATAAGCTAACCATTAGCTGTCCAAGTATATGCATTTATGATTTGTAAAATACTGTAAAAAATGTTAATGTATGTTGTAAGTGAAGTGAAACACTAGATTTGAATAACAATGTACTGCTTTCACTGCCTGAAGGGTATGGTGCCACCTTCAATCTTCCATGCTTCTCTGCATCACATAAATCACCTGTCACAAAACAATTTCTCAGGTTGTATGCAGAAATAGATAACAACTGTTCAAATTTTTCAGAAAATGATTGCCAGCACAGATGGTTTAGAAGCTGATCTAACGAACAACACAGCCAGTACATAACAACAAACCAGCCTCGACATACACACATAATTGCATATGAACATTGCAAATGCAAACACCAACAAAAATAGGCCATAATGCTGCCAACGAGAAAAATGGTTTAAAACATACTGCCGACAAAACCAGCACAATCCAGTCCACATAGGCTACTGTTTGTCCCTGTGTTTCAGGAATGTCAATGGTGATGTCCCAATATGTGATGTGTGGCTATTGTATAATGGGCCCTAATTTGAATGACCGGAAAAATACAAACTACAAAGTCAGGCAATGAGCAAAGTGTCTCATATGAAATAAAGCTAGAGTCGGATATGGGAGCATTAAGCTGACCTACCAATGCTTGGGACCTACCACTTAATATTTTGCTCATGCATTTTAATTTAGCAAATACATCTCACCCTGTAAAATCAGCTTTGGTTAGAGTTTAGACTTTGCATGTGTAACCTGCGTTCTGTTGAACCTGCGCGATTCAGCCCTGCACACGCCCGGACTCGAACCCGCAAACAGCAGCACCTCCAATCGGGAGGCGAGCACGCTAACAATTGAGCCAATAGCCCAGGCTAGTGGCTCACATGCCAGCAGCACTCTTGAGGCGTTGGGGAGTGAGGTTTACCAACATTCCACATGCACAGCTAAGCTAGCTGGCATCCATTACACATGTCATTAAAATTAGGGCCCAAGGAGTAATTTAATTTCTTATACTTGTATACATTGTGAGCTGACAGGGAAAAACTAACTCTTATTAACAGGAGTTATTCTCTGCAATGTGCCCTGAATGAGTGATGCTTACAGGCATTCTTCTTCAGGGCCATTGTTCAGACCAGACCTCCTTCATTTATTTCAAGGAAGTACCTTTTCATCAATTGAGAAAGCTGGCAGAACATCTTCCCTTCAGATTTCCCTTGCTTTCTCTAACAATTATGTCACCAAAGGTACTGTCTGTTTGCATTAAAGGAATCTGCTATGCTAAAAACAGTAACAGGAAGATGTCTACTCACAGAGGGTTTAAATTCAACAGATCCATTGTGATAAATTCTGTCATGGCCATGAATCATTTAAAAGGGCAACTTATCGGAAACAAAAAAAGCAAAGTGACAGAAAAAGCATGAATAGTACATGAAAAGAATGTGCAAAATGATATGTGTCTCAAGGCTCACATATCACTCTGTTATCCCCCAAGCGATCTGGCTGGGGCAGTAAGCCTAGTCGTCACTGGTGACCATCGGCATAACAAAAAAAGAAGAGAAACCGCAGTTCACCACACAATAGTGCAACAATCACACCTTTTCAAACACAGTGAATGCTGAGTGTTTATTACAAGTGAACTAGCTTGGCCAAACTCTTGAAACCTGTTAGAGAGTGTTTGATGTTCTGACATTACAAGCAAACCCAAAAGATAGAAAGGGGAAAAGAAAGGGTAACTTTACTTGACTTTATCGACATAAGAGTGACATGACACCAGTGTTGGGAACGTTACTTTAAAAAAGTAATTAGTTATAGTTACTCACTACTTGTTCCAAAAAGTAACTGAGTTAGTAACTGAATTACTCTATGATAAGAGTAACTCGTTGCCAGGGAAAGAAACTATTTGCGTTACTGTTTTTAAAAAAAAAAACGTTGTTTTATGAAAGAATTCGGATTTTTTGAGCAGTTTTGAGCAGCCAGTTAAAATGAGTAGAACAGACAGGTGTTTGTACTGTAGGCTACATAACTTTCGATATTTATTAGATAGATAGATAGATAGATAGATACAGAGCCATATAAAGGTAGAGTTGCGACAATGGGTGTTCAAAATTCGTTAAGGTCACGTGGTTCATGTAAACTTCAAAAAGTTCCCGGAAGTGATTGACAATGGATTAGAATGCATTAAATAAGCTACTGTTCAATGAGAGACAGAGCCACAATTTTGGGTAATTGACAGACAATAAATGCATTGATATACAATATTTATAACACAGTGTAATTATTGTGTAAACTGTGTAGTTATCCTACCATTACAACAATATTAAATTAAATTCCAGACCATAGCCTGCTAAATATCGGAAGGTGACCTTTTTTTCTCCCTTTTACGTATGTGTCACTTAATATTAATTTCTGTACAAAACCAAGACGGGAGATTAGAAAACGCAATAGCACCCACCCCATAAGTGTAGCCTAGGCCTATCTAAATTATCATTATAAAAAAAATGACCTACTGAGCTGTAAACAGTGTTTTTGAGACTGCGTGTAGCCTACAAAAGCGCATTGAGATTTTAATTTTGCAATGAGAAACTGTAACACAGCTAGTCTAAGTCTAACATTGACTTGTTTGAGTTTTCTCCCCAATGTTTTCTCTGGTAGTTCTTCACTGATCTGAGATAATGAGCGAACTACCTTAAGTAGCTAGCGTCTCAGGAGAATAAAAAAAAAGTTTTAAAGTTTTCTAACATCTCTCCAGTGTAATGGCGGGCATGTTAAGTTAACCGTAGCATTACCTACACAGTAACCCCATGGTAATGCGATGCGAGTGATCATAATAACATATAAAACGTGATAAAGTCCTTGATAAATAACCAGGCTATGAACTCATAAACAACAGCATTTTTTTGTCACCGTTGGTCATTCACCGTGCTGTGGATACAGCATTAAGATGCTAGGCTAAAGAGCTTGAGATTCAGAGAACCTTCATGGTTGTGCTCATCCTGTCAGAAAATAGCAATTTGATCAGTGATCATGCATCATATCAGCGCAAGCTTGGTTTGAAACTGGTTTCTGGGGATAGGGTTTAAACGATCCTTCACTGGGCTAGTGCCTGCTGTGTTAATCGTGCTGATGCTAACAGCTGTGACTTCCTCAAATCTATATAGGTTCTCATGCATATTAGGCTAACTTTTACCAATGAAAATGAATGCAACATAAAAAAAAAACAGGCTACTGCTCCTAACTGAAGAAACGTTTAAAGTCAAAGTCAAAGTCAGCTTTATTGTCAATTTCTTCACATGTTCCAGACATACAAAGAGATCGAAATTACGTTTCTCACTATCCCACGGTGAAGACAAGACATATTTTACCAATTTAAGTCCACAGACAAACATAACATTCAAGTAAACAAAAAAGTAAGTAAATAAGTAAATAAGAGGGCACATATAATAATGAAAAAATAAGAGCAGCAAAATTTGGTTGAAATTGTGCATAGACAGTCAATAAAATACTAGTGCAAAGTCAGGCCAATAAAAGGCTTGGGTAGTTCTGTTTGACCTAAGTAATAAAGAAAGTGGCATAGTGGTGCAAGTTATGTAAGAGCAGCAGAAGTGTTGTGTTTTCAGGACAACAACACCAAGTTGTAAAGTGTACAAGTGTGCAAGTGTTCAAGTGTGCAAGTGGAGTAGTGCAGGCGGCCATTGTGGGTTCAATGTCCAGGATGTTATGTAGCTGAGGGTGGAGGGGGGAGATGAGGGAGAGAGTTCAGCATCCTTACAGCTTGGTGTATGAAGCTGTTGGTGAGTCTGGTAGTGCGGGAGCGCAGGCTTCTGTACCTCTTCCCAGAGGGCAGTAGATCAAACAGATTGTGAGCGGGGTGACTTGCATCACTCACAATTTTGGTCGCCTTGCGGGTGAGGTGGGTGGTGTAAATGTCCTTCAGGGAGGGGAGTGAAGCACCAATAATCCCATTTACGTTACTGTATTATTATCATTGTATAACCATTTGTGTAAGCAGAAATATTGTTGTGCTGAGTTCTAAGAACAGAGAGTTCAAGTTAAATGTTGTGCTGAGTTCCAAGAACAGAGAGTAGGCCTACAAGTTAAGTGTGCACCCAGACAGACAGGTACTGCAACCTGTCTGTGTGTGCGTGTGTGGGTGAGATAAGATAGATAGATAGATAGATAAAGTCGCTATGTCTTGCTTCCTATTTTCTGTGTGCATCTGTACAATAAAAGACACAGCTTTTGGGCTGCAGAGTCAGAGACTGATGGTGTGAGGAATTCTTCCTTACATTAGCAGGCTCTCCTCTTGGTACCAGAGTTTGTGGGTATGGTGCCACCTTCAATCTTCAATGCTTCTCTGCATCACATAAATCACATGTCACAACACAATTTTTCAGGTTGTATGTCTGTGCGTAAGCTATGCAGAGATAGATAAGAACTGTTAAAATTTTCTACATAAACTTTCAACTGACATTCTACCATGTCAAGTTTTTTTTTCAGTATATTTTTTGGGGCCCATTTTTGATAGGGCAGTGAGAGACTGAGAGGAAATGACTGGGAGAGAGAGACAGGGTGGGATCGGGAAATGACCCGAGGTCAGACTTGAACCCAGGTCTCTGTGGGTGTTAGGGCCCGTATATGGTATGGTTGCTATAGCCAGTTGTGTCATAGTGCCCACACAGTAGGTTACTTCTTGAAGGTAACTGAACTTGAAGGCACCAGATTGTGTTTTCTTTTCAAATTCATTCAGTTTATTCATTCTTCACCAGCAGCGATGTCAGGATTTACATATGTATTGGCCTGGCACTTTTTGAGTGGGATCGTTTTAAACACAAAAGCCATACTACGTGTTGTGGTTCTTGTATCTATATGTTGGGGTTAAATTCCCTGACAGTTACCAACAATGCTAACAACAAACTCAGCTTCTCTGCTGCAAACAAAGTTGGCTATATGCTTCGCCATATAACGAACCAGCTAGCCTTGTGATAACAAAATCTTTACCTTTTGTTTAGTCCACTGAAAGTTATCCACATATTAAACGATTAAATACACAGTTATGGAGGAATTGTTTTGGGGAAGCAGTTGCACTATATCCCACTTTTGCTGCCTTTAAGCCACTTAAATCCATAGCCTAGATGAGCATTGCGCATATGTTACAACTTGACATGATGGTGAAGATAAATGCCCAAGAAACGTCACGTCATAAAAGTTGTAGGCCTACTAAACGCAAAACCTTAATGACAGCTTGTTCGTGTGGTGGTGTAGTGCTGCCTAATACATGGATTTCTATGCAACGTCACGAAAACATGCATGCGCAACCAAGAGGCAGAAAGCACCATAGAACAGCATAGAGCAATGCAAAAGAGCAAATGAATAAAATGAGTTTTTGTGCTGAAAACTGCACCAATTCGAAATCACGATGGTTAGAGAATGTTAAATATGTTCAATATCCCTAACGGAATGCATGTCTTCGCCAAAAATGACAAAATACGATGTTATATTAATAATGCAAATGAACTGCAAACTTTGAAATATAGTCTGAAATGAGATGTTATTATCATTGAGACAACAGGGGTACAATAAAATCCAATTGTAGCTTACAGCAGCCGCTTATTTAGGTTAAGTTTATAACGTTGTGGACGGCCACCAAGCGTCTTCTGCCTCACGGCTGCGCGCGCATCTAGTTTTGTTGATAAATGGGAAACCCGTGTATTGAAATGGGATAGGCAAGGGTTATCTTATATTCGGCTATTACGTGTGGCACATTTATTGGGCTTTTAGCCTCTTTTAATTTATTTGATGAGCAGCAGAAAAGTCATAGTCGATACATAAATCGTTTATTATTATAATTAGGCTATTGATAGCCTACTATTACTTTACTACTATTACTATTACTATTATTTGTATTAGCAGGAAGCAAATTACTTTGATACTGTCATGGCAAAGTTTGACGAACATTTTGCGCCCAAACGTAACGTAATACATGAACGTGCCTGTTTCCACCGACGCTCCCAACAGAGTGGGGAAAGTGTTGAGGCTTTTGTATGTAACTTGTACGAGCTTGCAGAGCACTGTGAATTTGAGGCTAGTAAGGATGAACAGATACGTTACGCGGATGGTGAAGTGTCTCTGAAACTGCAGTTAGAGCCCGAGCTCACGTTAGAGAAGGCAATCCAAATGGCTCGCCAGTCGGAGCTTGTGAAAAAAACAAACACAAATGAGAACGGACAGTGAAGTGAACGCAATCAAACACAAACAATTCAGAAAGTTTAAAAAGGGCTGTGCTGGGAAGTGGAAAGGCGAAAACAAAGATAGATCATCAGAGGGAAAGTGCACGAGGTGCAACAGGGATCACGAGATGGGCGCGTGTCCTGCACATGGGAAAAGGTGCCAAAAATGCAACAAGACGGGACATTTTCAGATCGTGTGCAAAGTTACAAAGCGTCAGGGCTGAAGCTCAACAAGGACAAGTGCCACTTCGCGCAGCCAGAGCTACGGTACTTCGGGCACGTCATTGGAGCGGATGGAATAAAGCCTGATGGTGACAAGGTCAAAGCGATAACCGACATGCCAAGTCCCCAGAACGTCAGTGAACTCCGCCAGATGCTGGGTATGGTGAATTACCTGGCCAAGTTCTTGCCTCACCTGGCCACCGTGCTGCATCCGGTCACCTCCCTGCTGAGGGGCGATGTCCAGTGGGTGTGGGGTGCTGCCCAAGAACAGGCCCTCAAAGAGGTAAAGAAGATGCTGGTCACAGCACCAGTGTTGGTCTACTATGACCCCAGCAAGCGGACAGTGGTTAGTGCAGATGCCAGTAGTTACGGCCTAGGAGCTACCCTTCTCCAAGACCAGGGAGATACTCTGAATCCAGTGGCATTCTGCTCACACACTTTGACAGAGACGGAGCGCAGATACTCTCAGATCGAAAAGGAGTGTCTGGCGGGTGTCTGGGCATGCGAACGATTCTCACGTTACCTACACGGCATGGAGAGCTTTTGTCTAGAGACCGACCATAAGCCGTTAGTACCATTAATCAACACCTACGACCTGGATAAAGCACCACTGAGATGCCAGCGCTTACTAATGCGCCTCATGAGATTTAATGTGAAAGCAGTACACGTGCCAGGCAAACAACTCATAATTGCAGACACACTGTCCCGAAACCCACTGAAAGTCAGTGAAACGTCGGACACTGACGAGGACGTGAAAGCCTACGTGCAAGTGGTGATGGCTACCAGACCGGTGTCGGTTGACAGACTGGAGAAGATCCGAGCAGCGACCCTCCAGGATGAGGATCTCCAGAGAGTCACCCACTACACCTGTCACGGCTGGCCAACTTCAATGTCTCAGTTGCCACACACGCTCCAGGGCTACCACAAAGTGAGAGCTCACCTTTCTGTAGCTGACGGCTTGCTGCTGTACGACGACAGAATCGTCATCCCGGGGTCACAGCGGATGGAAGTGCTGTCCAAGCTCCACGAGGGTCACTTCGGCTTGACCAAGAGCCGGGAGAGAGCCAAGATGTCAGTGTGGTGGCCGGGCATCGGACCGGACATTACCAGGTGCGTTACAACCTGTGAGTTTTGCATCACAAACAAACCTACTCAGAACAGAGAGACTTTAATGACTACTCCATTACCCAATGGGCCATGGCAGAAGATAGCTGCTGATCTGTTCGAGTTAGACGGGAAACAGCATTTGGTCGCAGTCGACTACTATTCCCGTGACATCGAGATAGCCCACCTGCCTAGTATAACTAGCAAGCAAGTGATCAGTTGCCTCAAGAGCATGTTTGTACGCTGGGGTATTCCCCTCAAGATCATCACTGATAACGGCACACAGTTTGTGTCAGCAGAGTTCAGTGAGTTCAGCTCCGAGTCCAGCATACAACATCAAGCCCGCACTACCCGCAAGCAAATGGTGCTGCAGAGCGAGCAGTGCAGACTGCCAAGCGGATCTTGCGCCAACCAGACCCACACTTGGCGTGGATGAATTACAGAGCCACCCCAATTCAGTCTACTGGACAGAGCCCTGCCCAGCTTGCAGTTGGTCGCCAGATCAGAACGAGAGTCCCCACTCTCACAGAACATCTGCAGCCCCGCAATGTCAATCTTAAACAGCTAAAAGCAAAAGACAGACAGACGAAGCAGGCCTACAGATTCTTCTACAACAGGTGACACTCTGCGCGAGATGGACGACTCCTGGTGTGATAGTCTCCAATGCACCAGAGCCACGGTCATATGTGGTGAGAACTGAGCAAGGCACAGTCACACGTCGAAACCGGCGTCATCTGCAGCTCATCCCAGAGCAACCCAGCCTGGAGGAACAGACACCGCCAGAGGAACATGCCCAACCAGCTGGTGTGACCACGAGTGAGCCAGCCCAGTCCGCATCAGCACCAAAGGCTCCAGACCAGGCATCGCCAGAGGGAGTGCCGGTCCAGTCGCCGTCTACACCAGTTCCTGTGGTCAAGAGGTCATCAGGAAGAACAATCAAGACTCCTGTAAAGTTCAAGGACTTTGTCCAATAAATGCTTGGTTTAAAAGAAATGAAAGTTAACAGTCTAAGTTGTAAAAGAAAAACTATTGAATAAGTTAGAATATGTTCTTTGGAGGAAGTTTACTGTAATGTTTTAGTACAGTCAGTCAGTTTAAAAGAAACTGGGGTATAGAAATAGTGAACAGTGCGAAGACCTGTTTAGAATTATTTGGTTATTGATCATTTGTTTAAGAAACAAACGAGGAAAATGTGATGAGACATAGCTTTTATTTTGATAAGGTCTCAGTCAATACTATTATCATACGTCACACGCACTGCACGTAAAGTCAGAGTCGAGATTCAGTTCAGCAAGGCATGACTTGTAATGTTTTAAGCTCCTTCAGTAAAGTTACATAAAGTACACTTCTTGTCCGTCCATTTCATGACAGTTATTATTATGACCGCCGCGAAGTGAAGCAGCGGTCATATAGGTTTAGTCAGATTTTTTTTTTTTTTTTTTTTTTTTTCATGTCCAAATTTCCGTCAAGGATTCCCGGGACACTGTAAGACCGGGGTAGACGAAACTTGGTGGGCATGTGTGACACATACTCATACTCACTCATATGTATGACACATACTCACACAGTAGACATATGTACGCATGCATGCACATGCACAAACACACATACGCAGGCAAACACACAAGCACGCACACACACACATAAACATAAACATAAACGTGTACACGCACACATGCACACAATTCAAGAATTTCTCAGAATTATGAACAGGCAAGATGGGGGTGGGGTTGTATAAAATTAATTTTACATGTGAAATCTATGAACTAATCATGTTTTGGTACTTGTTGTCTAGCAGATACCAGTGAGAATTGAGTGTGGATAATGCAATTTAGTGAGACAGTTAGAATCATATAGGCCTTTCAGCGTGATTTATTTTTGTGGAAAAAATGTGCTGGACTGGGCGGCGGTCATATTTTGTACCGCTCTGCGGTACATCTAGTTATTATTCGTATGAGGCAAAGGAATGTAAATCTGAGTCTGAAATGTTGGCTACAAACAGTCTACTGCTGTAACTGCACTGCTGCTTATTCCACTGCTTGGTTGAATTTCACATTGTCCTATGTAATTTAGAACGACCATTAACCATATGTTATCTGCACACCTATGAAGTAGATCCATTTTTTGGCCATTATCACACTTGTATATTAATTCGCCCGAACTTCGTTGTGAAGTTTAAATGAACTGTCACGTTGCATCCGAGCTGTAAATGCAGACGTTCAGAACATTGCAACATTGTAGCATATGACGGAGGTGGCTTTTAGCTAGATGGATGACAGCAGGCTAAGTAAAATAGCGATGTTTCAAAGCTAAAGTTCATCAGAATCTTGGAATACACCCGCTTGACAACAAGAGAGATAGAACTAACGACTGGCCTTTGACCGTAGCAACCATCCATTTAGAACTAGTAACGGCAGTTTGTCCTGTGAGTTGAGAAATTAGTTGATATGTGTCGGAAGAAATTAGTTCTACAAACAAGACAGTTTTAGCGATTAAAACGTTTAAATTGTAACAGGAAATGAACACAACGCAAATGGCAACTGTCAGGATCTGGCCTGGACCGTTGGAGTTTGTGCCACCCTGGTGGCCATTTTGTGTATTGTCCTGTGTTTGTTTTTGCCTGTTCCCCATGTGCTTTGTGTTACCTGCCTGTCATCTGTCTTTGTCTCCGCCCCATCTCCTTATTTGGTCTGTGCTTCCTGTCTTGTTTGTTTTCCCTCCATTTCTGCCTCCTCACCTGTTCCCTGTTATTGTCTCATTGGTTTCGTCCAGTCCTCTGTCTCTCTGTTAATTGCTCTGTGTATTTCTACCCTCCTGTTTCTCTGTTCCTGGTCGGATCGTCTCTCTGTTTCTCCTTGTCTAGCCCAAGTCCTGGTTGTTGTAAGTCTAATTGTTAAGTTTGTGTTAAAATAAATCGTGTTTTGTCTGTAATTCTGCCTGTTGGAGTCTTGCACTTGGGTCCTTCTGCACAACCCTGACAGCAACAGTGGAATAAGCGGCATAATGGACTCCACGGTGGTCTGTTCACAGAAATTAATGCACTTACGAGGTTTAAACGGCCCTCCGGCCCTTCGTTTTACAACCTCGACCGTGCATTAACTTCTGTGAACAGACCACCGTGGAGTCCATTATCCCTTACTTGTTAACTTCCGGGAACTGCCATTGTTGGAAAAAAATGGAACATTAGCGTCAATGAAGTTGTCGCAACTCTACCTTTATATGGCTCTGGATGGATGGATGGATAGATAGATAGATACTTTATTGATCCTTTATTGATCCCCAAGGGGAAATTCAAGATATTGCACATCGACAGACCTACGTTTGACTTCAGCCTGTGTCATAGGTTTTTGTTGTGAGGCAGAAATATCTAGCTTTTGCTGCTTGCAGGACTTTGCTCCGAGTCCTTTATTGCTAGTGGATGGCGAGCTATCATCTGAGGTGGAGGTATCGGTGTTTTACTAGCTTTAGATGCATGTGTGATGCTTCGTTAAATTAGAATTGCTTACAACGGATGTCGACAAAGTCTTCGCTCCTGGACATAATGTACACATTACATGCACGTTCTTGCCTTTGACCACAATGAATTTTAAGTAGTAGTGCTTATATCTCCACCTTGAAAATGCCAACTTTTCATCGGATTGCTCCAGACCTCTGCTGTTTCGTCGAATCTCTTTTTAGCTGTTGCGCGTGTGTGTGTGGCGTGTGTGCTGGCAAGTGTGTAAAAACACTGGCTCTGATTGGCTACCATGAAACATGACTCTGCCTTAGGCAATCATAATCGCTGACGTTGTTATTAACCCACCTCCTCATTAGCTGTGAGCCAGGGATGCGTTCAGATTACAGTTTATTCAATCAATGCATAGTAACGCACTGCATTTAACGTCCAGTAACATTAACGGCGTTGTAACAACGGGAAAAGTAATTAGTTAGATTACCCCGTTACTGAAAAAATAACGTTGTTACCTCGGCGTTATTCCAAACACTGCATGACAGTCATGAACACATGAACCCTAACTCTAACCTCTAACCCTAACGCTAACCCTAATCCTAATATGTCACTTAATAACAGAAGTGTTATGTTATAAATGTTTTAATGCCTACTGGTCGGGGTTCGAACTGGCAACCCTCCAGTTCCAAGTCCGAAGCGCTAACCAGTAGGCCACGGCTGCCCCGTGTAGGCCTAGGCCTAATCAAATTAATAAAAAATAAGTTCGATAGAACGTTGAAAGCAACACTTACCTCCTGCCTTACATAAATAAATAGGCTAAATAATAATTTCATATCTCTTGCATTGTAGAAAGAGATGTGCATGTGCCACAAGTAAACTGATAGTTCCAGTCTGATTGTGATTGGCTGAATCACGTTCGATGCTGTTGTAAAATGCAGCATAAATATACACCTTGACCGCATTTTGTTTTATATTACAACCATAATAACTTCATACAAAAGTTAAAGTAGCTGCATCTCTATGGAGTCAAAACAACGCCATAAAGATTGTGTGCCTGTGAAATGATATTCACATGTGTAATAGAGTTTTGTCTTCGAGGATATGATTTGCACAAGTGTAGAACCGTTTTGTAGCTGTGGAATTAATTTGTGTGCAAAAAAATTATTTTGTGCACTTGCGAAAAACATTTGTCCACAGGGATTTAGTTTGAATGTGTGTGGAACAGCTTTATAGCTACAGGCATGGGAGAAGTGTGACATCTAGGCCTATCTTTCGTGTGCAATTGTGCAAACTAGATCTACGAAGCTACAAAACTTTTTTACAGACACGGTCTTGACAGCGTTTCTGCAGAGCCAATCAACACATTGCATTGCCTACTGACTAGCCAATCAGGGGACGTCCTGCATCACATCTCTCGGCCAGGGTCGGCAGGCACAGAGCTAGCAAACTTGGGTCTGAAATCTTACAAGTTATGCCTTTTACAACAAGCTTTTTGATGGACAATTGGTGTTTAATTTCCATAATCTTTGTCTAGTGAACGCATAAAACCGTCAGTTTGGAAGCAAGAAGAATCAAGAATTACGATATTTGAGTTTGTTTATCGTTACCTAGCAACTGAGGCTTTAAGTGTTAAAAATTATTGCAGTTTCACTATGTTCAAGATGTGGCATAGTACAGTGATTCCCAGCCAACATTTGTATATGGGGCCCATGTGGGTACCATATGTGTTGCCAATATGGGTCCAATATGGGATTGTCCGCGGGTTCCATAGTGGCCCCATGTCATTTGCCCACATGGGCTCCATGCAGGATTACACTGGGTTTTATTTGGGTCCCAACTGGGCAACATACGCTGGACCCTTCTGGAACCCAGCCTTAAAATCTACCTGGGTCCTACATGGGTACCTCATGGGTCGAAATATGGGTTTTTGTGGGATTGTCCAGCGGTTTCCAAAGTGGCCCCATGTCATTTGCCCACATGGGCTCCATGCAGGATTACACTGGGTTTTATTTGGGTCCCAACTGGGCAACATACACTGGACCCTTCTGGAACCCAGCCTTAAATTCTACCTGGGTCCTACATGGGTACCTCATGGGTTGAAATATGGGTTTTTTTGTGGGATTGTCCGCAGTTTCCAAAGTGGCCCCATATCATTTGCCCACATGGGCTCCATGCAGGATTACACTGGGTTTTATTTGGGTCCCAACTGGGCAACATACACTGGACCCTTCTGGAACCCAGCCTTAAATTCTACCTGGGTTCTACATGGGTACCATATGGGTTGAAATATGGTTTTTTTTTGTGGGATTGTCCGCAGGTTCCAAAGTGGCCCCATGTCATTTGCCCACATGGGCTCCATGCAGGATTACACTGGGTTTTATTTGGGTCCCAACTGGGCAACATACGCTGGACCCTTCTGGAACCCAGCCTTAAATTCTACCTGGGTCCTACATGGGTTGAAATATGGATTTTTTGTGGGATTGTCCATGGGTTTCCAAAGTGGCCCCATGTCATTTGCCCACATGGGCTCCATGCAGGATTACACTGGGTTTTATTTGGGTCCCAACTGGGCAACATACGCTGGACCCATCTGGGCCCCAGCCTTAAATTCTACCTGGGTTCTACATGG
Organism: Alosa alosa; assembly: GCF_017589495.1. Taxonomy (NCBI): domain Eukaryota; kingdom Metazoa; phylum Chordata; class Actinopteri; order Clupeiformes; family Clupeidae; genus Alosa; species Alosa alosa. The sequence continues at coordinate 15,908,831 of NC_063196.1, forward strand.
ATACCTCATGGGTTGAAATATGGGTTTTTTTGTGGGATTGTCCGTGGGTTCCAAAGTGGCCCCATGTAATTTGCCCACATGGGCTCCATGCAGGATTACACTGGGTTTTATTTGGGTCCCAACTGGGCAACATATGCTGGACCCTTCTGGAACCCAGCCTTAAATTCTACCTGGGTTCTACATGGGTACCACATGGGTTGAAATATGGGTTTTTGGTGGGATTGTCCACGGGTTTCAAAGTGGCCCCATGTAATTTACCCACATGGGTTCCATGCAGGATTACACTGGGTTTTATGTGGGTACCAAATGGGCAACAAACAATGGACCCATCTGAGGCCCCAGCCTTAAATTCTACCTGGGTTCTACATGGGTACTACATGATTTAAATAATGGGGTATAGGAGGGATGAATCGCAGGTTCTATAGTGGCCCCATACCATTTCTCCACATGGGCTTCAGGCAGGATTACAATGGGTTTTATGTGGCTCCAAACTGGGCAATAAATGCCAGACCCATCCGTGCCCCACCTTAATATTCTGTCTAGGTTCTACACATTGGCCAAATGGGCTGCATGCAAGATTATAGTTATTAAGTAGGGCAAAGCTGGGCAATGCATACAAGATCTTGGTCCCGTCTTCAATGTCATATGGCTCCAACATTTACAATAAAATATAATTAAAATCCCAATGTTTACAACATACACTATAAATACCAATCCAAAACCAGACCCATTTGTAATTCACTAGAAAATAATATTAGTCACTTCCAGGGGGCTATGGCTCTAAGGTCCCACCAAACAGCAGAAAAAGCAGCCTAATTTTCTTTTTCTGCATTTAATAATAATCATTTAATAAATTACAACACAGAGAACATCAACATCAACACAGAGAACAACAACAACAACTGGTTACAAACAGCAATGCCTAAATTGAATTGAATTAAATCACTTCGCCACTCTGGCTGCCCTCAGCCCTCCCCTGTCCCTTGCCCCAGTAAACCATTTCCCTAATGACCGTTCAGCCTCCTCTGATTTGTAGTGCTGGTAAGGGGGTTCTTCTTGAGGGCCTCTGTAAAATAAAATTATATTTAAGATTAAATGCTTGGATATGAGTCTTTGTCATTATCAGACAGGAAATCAACATACTCATATATACATTTCACATAATTCCATGTTTAATTTTTTTGAGGATGCATTTCAAAAAGCAACAAGCCCATCAAATTGAATTAGATCAATTCAATTCAGATGCTTTCTACTGACTACTAATTGCAAAATGATTTAGTTCATGAGCCAGTTGGGCCAATGTAGTGTTGCCGCGCTTCAAAGTCAATATTTTTACTGTTTGTAATCAGTACTTTTTGGTTGGACCACCTGGTATTTTGGGGGTTATATTAATGTACTGAAAATATGTTTAAATTACACAGGTTTTGTAGATTAAATTGAGGCATTACACATGTGGATTGAAATAGCTTCAAAGAAATTCTAATACTTGGACAAGACAATATACATGTCACATCATTGACCCAATTACAATATAATAATTATAATTTAATGTTAATCTGTTTTTTGTATTTTGTGCATCTCTTTGGATAATAGGTCTGCCAAGTATCATAAACATGTTTCAAGAACAATATGTTTAACTTCATACATTGTAACATTTATGCCGAACCTGCCCCCCTCAAGAGGTGTATTACTGAGACAAATTAGCTTTCCATGGGCTATTGACAGTCAGTTTTGTAATGCTTCACATTGCACTTACTGGATTAGTATCAGTTCAATACAGAGCTTCTAATGATTTGAAATTTTACCGAACAGTAGGCAACTCTATGCTGTATTGTTGTGCTAATGTTAGCATTAGCTTGTCTAGAGCTTGCTAGCTTTGCCTAGCACAGTGATTGGCCTTATCATCAATAAATGGGGCGATTGCTCTGTACTAATAAGATCGAGCCAGGCAGAGAGTATAAATATGTGTATCATCTTAAAGTGTAATTCTGGAGAAAATTGAATCCAGGGTCTTTTTTTCTGCATGAAAAAGGTCAAATAAGTCGTCCAAAGACATTTTTTTATTTAGAGTTTTGGGGTGGGGGCATACATTTTACAAACCAAAATCGTATTTTCCTTATTACAGGCATCAATGAGAGAGAACAACACTTAAAGGGATATTCCACCATTTAGGGAATTACACTCAGTAATAATCAAGGAACACCATGGGCGCAGCAGCACAATGATATCATGCAGCACCTGAAAATAGTTCCCGTAGGCTAACTTCTAGCAACAAGGTTGAGCTGCAGCAGACAAATTGGTTAGTGACTGGATTATTACGCCTGAATGAGAGTATAGTTCCATGTCAAATCAGCCTAGAAAATTGCCACGTTTCATTTTCAATTAGTCTTATTACACGTTCTAACTTGTGAAGAGACACGTTTTAAATAGGAAAATTACCGGAAATCTTAGTCACTTTTAAACGTGATGCTAGCAGGCGAGATGCTAATGGTCTAATCCGATTCAATGATCTATGCTAGGCTGGAGCTAAAAGTGGTATCCACATACTCAGAGAACGGCTGAATGAACTTGAGAAAGGTAAAAATCAATTGTTTAACTCAAGGGGAGGTGGAAAATGAGTGTAATTCTCCAAATGGTGGAATATCCCTTTAAAGGAGAATTCGATTGTGATATTGACCTAAAGTGTATTGAAACATGATACCGAAAGTGTGAACGTTATGTCTCATAGCCCATCTCGGCTTGTCCCCTGCCATCTTGAATTTAGTCATAATAAATTCGATTTAGGTAAGAATGAACAGGTATGATAAGGGATCAGATTCCAAAAATAATTCAGTGGAAATGCATGGATTCCAGTTGCTGCTACTGGAAAAAACTGGAATCCATGCATTTCCACTGAATTATTTTTGGAATCTGATCCCTTATCATACCTGTTCATTCTTACTCGTCGCCGAATTTATCGTGACTAAATTCAAGATGGCTGCAAACGCTAAACTTTGTGAAGATACTGTCTGTATAAATCGTCTTGTAAGTAAACTACCAGTGCTTTTTCAAAGTTCTCAATGTCTCGTTTTAAATCTCAGGGCCCTCGGAAGTCTACTAATGAAGTGTGGAGATACATTGAGCCTCGTAAATGGGTGTAAAACAGTGATTTATTTGCATGGCTAGCCCGATGCCGAAGCACCACTATTGAAAAAGCTGTTGGTAGCATCGGCTAACTAGCGCCAGATTTTGGAGTGCAGGGGACAAGCCGAGATGGGCTATGAGACATACGTTCACACTCGGTATCATGTTTCAATACACTTTAGGTCAATATCACACCGGAATTCTCCTTTAACATAGTCTTTACTTACATGATTTTGGTTTTAATTTTCTAATAGGAATAAGTGTTTGTGACAACATGTCATGATAAATTTGATAATGTTTGATCGCTATTTTGGTATGAAGCATCTTTCACGTACTGAATGCACGCTCTAGAAAGTGAAAACTCTAGAAGTGAAAGTAGGCCTACTATATGCTCCGTGTCTGTGGCTGTCTGTACATGTCCGCAATCGATTAGCCTACGTTCCTCAAATGGAAAACACATCCATGTTCCCTCGCATCTCCTGGCCACTCTATGTAATCCTTCTGTGTTTGCAAAATTCTTGACAGTTCTTAAATGTATAAAAAATAAAAAACTGAAATATTCCATTTACATAAGTATTCACACCTTTTGTTATGACACTTGCCATTGAGCTCTGGTGCATCCTACTTCTATCAATGGTCCTCGAGATGCTTCTACAACTTGATTGGAGTCTACCTGTGCCTAAATTAATTCACTGGACATTATTAGGAGAGGCACACATCTCTTTATATAAGGTCTCACAGTTGATGGTGTATGTCAGAGTAAAAACCAAGCCACGAGGTCGAGAGAATTGTCCGTAGACCTGTGAGACAGGGTTGTATGAAGACACAGATCTGGGGAAGAGTACAAGAAAATTTCTGCGTCTTCACACAACCCTGTCTCGCAGGTCTACGGACAATTCTCTCGACCTCGTGGCTTGGTTTTCACTCTGACATACACCATCAACTGTGAGACCTTACAGTATATAAAGAGATGTGTGCCTCTCCTAATAATGTCCAGTGAGTTCATTTAGGCATAGGTGGACTCGAATCAAGTTGTAGAAGCATCTCAAGGACCATTGATAGAAGTAGGATGCAAGGATAGTAGGATGGAAAGTGTCATTACAAAAGGGGTGAATACTTATGTAAATGGTATATTTCAGTCTTTCATTTTTTTATACATTTGCAAAACACTCCAAACACTAGCTTTTTGGTGGGGTGTTGGAGTATTGTGTGTAGATTGATAAGAAAAAATAAATAATTTAATCAATTTTAAGATGAGTCTGAAACATAACAAAATGTGGAAAAAGTATAGCACTGTGAATACTTTCCGTATGCACTGTATGTAGATCAGATACTGTATTGAGGGTGACTTATCACATTGAAATCTCAATCTGGCAACCAACGAGAGGCTTGACTAGCGATTAAAAGGAACACTTGCCAATGTTTTGAATGTGAACATTCTGACAATCCTACATAGCTACTTAAATGAAATTGACACTTACTTACTTGGGAGGGACAGAAAAACGCTTTCCAGTATGATCTGGAGATTAAACAGTAGCCTATAGGAAAGGGGAGAAGAAACAAAAGATGGAAGTTCAGCAGCACATTCATTTTCTTTCAACAAATACTGCATGCTATATCATCAACTAGAAAATCATTATTATTTTTTCATTAAGAAGTACACTTTCATGAATAATTGTGTACTGGGCAATAGTAGGGAAAGTATTTAAGATTTTTGGTTTGAATAAAAATAGCAGTTTTAACTACAATACAAGTTCAAATACAACTACAATACAAGTTATTTTTTTTGTCTGTCTGGGCCAAATTCAGACAAGAGGTGTTTACATGATTACATTTAGGTTAGGGTTTTCATTTTTTATCAAAGATCAGACTTAATTTAGTAGTTTGACATGGTAGGAATAGCATACAAAATGTTTGGACAGTTGATCCCGAATTTGGTCAAACAACAAAAATAAAAGCCATAATCAAAGACCAATGATAAAACAGTTTAAAATTATCGAAAGAGACAAGTGCAGTAAAATTAAAGTATGAGATAAAGTTTGATATGGTCAATATCTGGAATTTAGCAATAGGCTATAGTCGTGGATCATAATATATAGGCCTATAAAATGATGGGATAACTAACCTAGCAAATATGTTTAATATTCATTATGAGTAGTTCATAAATTGAACTGGACCATTGCATGAAGAATGTAGCCTGTTAGGCTACAGCTTTATTCAAGAACACCATTGCAGCCTACAGAGCAAGTTTTTTTTTTATGTGCATTTGATAAGGTCTGCTGTTTAGTCCAACATAATTTGTTGGTGTGCAGATGGATGCAGAACTGCAATGTAGGCTGATATAGTGAATGATTGAATTGCATGTAAATTCAAAGTAAATTTTATCGCGAACCGTTCATCAGAGTGACGAGCAAGAGGCGCCATTGGAAAGCTTAAATCGTGTAGTTTCGTTTGCTTTTCGTTTAGTCTTGAATGTGCTGTGAGGGAATGTGCATAAGTGTGTACAAATATTTCCATGTACATGACTAATGCATCTTCTCTGCCTGCCTTGCCTAAAGGTTACTGCTAGACCCGCCAACTCTCTATCAAAACGTAAGGGGGCCAGATAAGACTACAACATTCGTTACCTCCATTTCTCTGGCTAGCCTTCCACTAGCCTACTTTCAGGCATGCACGGGCATGCATAGTTCAATTAAATCTGGCTCATGAAACGAAATGCAATTTAGAAGGCTCTTGAGTGTATTCTGCAAAACATACAATTGTTATTTAGAAGAAGAATGTTGCAGCAAGTAGCCTAGAAGCTCATCTATCTAATCTGATGAAAAGTGCTGCCTTCTAGCCTGACGAGCCAGACCCACATTAAATGTAATTTGCTGCCGCTAGGGTGCGTCTAGATTTCTAGGCTAGCTGCCTTCCCTAACTCAGCTGTAAAACCTCACGTTAGAAATTATCATGCAAGATCCGAAATACTTATGCTACCATTTAAACTCAAACTTTTCAGGCTTTGAGGTTATTGTAGAATAACCAATAAATAAAAAAAGAATGTGTTCAGTAGCACTAGCTGTGATGTCCATTGACTTACCTTAATAGCTCATGAAGTAGACCTAGTAAGGCTAGCAAGAGTTCATAATAGCACATTGTGTAATTTAAATTATCAGAACACAGTCGAAAATGTTGTAGCCTACATAAGCTAATACTTTTTACACAACTTATCAATGAATCACAATTGTACTTACCTATGGAATCTTTCGACGATGAACGTTAGGAGGAGTGAGCCCAGGTCAATCTCCCGCGCATATCACTATGATAACGTTGATAACGTCAACTGATACTTTGGGTGACGTCGACATTCAAAGCAGAGCCCACCCCGAAACATGATTGAATAAAATAACTATGATAGTCCACAGGTGAACTGCCTGTACATTTGTCAATGAAAAGTAAATACAAAATAAAGCTAACTACACTATAAACCTAGATTTTCTAAAATCTAGGTTTATACATGTAGGCCTATGTGCTAGAACTCTGTGCATTCTGCATTCTGCATGTAGTATGGAATCAGTGGTCAACTTTACATTTTTAGATATGCTAGTTGTAGTAGTTTTAGGCTAATAATAATAATAATAGGCTATGTGTTTAAGTGGTCTTTGGGGACACCGCTGGTATGGAGAGGCAGTTGTGACATAGGTTGTTTTGGAAGGCCCTGTCTCCAGAGAAATAAGAAACGGTTAAACCCTACAGGATGAGGATGGTGTTTGTCATCAGCAATGAGGGCATTGATGGTGATATTGATGACGGCAGGTGGGCTCTGAAACTGGATTAGACGGGTTCAAAGAGCTCATGGTTGGACATGTAGTGCTGGAGTTGGGCAGCCACTGCTCTTTCCAGGTTTAGACTCAAGAAAGGGAGGTTGGAGATTAGGTGGTAGTTGGGTCCGCTGAGAGTATGATAGCTGGGTATCAGGACAGAGACTTCCAGTTGATGATGTTGAACAGAGGGTAGGAAGACAGGCCTTTAACAGGGTGGGCTTGGTCCAGGTAAGAGGTCTTGATGTTGGCCGCGTGTTCCATGAACTGTGATGTGACCTCTTTGATTAGCATTTTTAGACCAGTGTTTCTCAACCTCGGGGTCGGGAATCAAATTTGTGTTGCGTGAAATTCTGAAATGGTTGCAAGAGTCAATAACCTGAACCTTAGGCCTGATTAGCTTTCAGCCTTTGTCTTAGGGTCACAAGTGGTAGGCTATGTTTAAATTTGGGTCACAGAGCAAAAAAGGTTGAGAACCACTGTTTTAGACCAGGGCAGTGCTATAATGAGCAGTTCAAATTGCTCCAGCGTTAGGTGCTGTTACTACAGTTGAATGTTCGATTCAATGATATAACCATTTTAAGTCTAACTCGTCGGTATTTATGGTCACACTGTATTGGTGCTCTGTAGACCAAGGTTGAAGAGGGAAATGGAGAGGTGCACAAGGCCTACCTGGTGTCAAATATTGTGTGGCTTGCTGTGAGACCCTTTGAAGCACCCCCAATCTCTGAACTGCACAATGTTTTAAGTCTAGATTAAAAATATTTCTACAGAGCCTGCTTTCCCTTACATGTAATGGAAGGCCATTCCACAAGTAGGAAAGGCAATTGCTCTCTGAACAACAGATTTTTCATGAAATGAATTGAATGTTTATAGACCAGCATCAAAAGAGTGCAGTGGCAGTACAGCACCCTCAGTTCACATATTAAGTCAGCCCTTGCTTGTAGAGTGTGCACTATGCAGGGTTAAAAAAGTATTAAAATTAGCACCCACAACTGGCCAAATGCAGGTAAAAATCTGCATTGGCCAGTAAAATCAGATAGCCAACCTCAATGTAAACTTTGCGCACTTCAGATTTTGTCTACATTACATAGTTAGCCTCCTTTGTGCAATTCTTTTAAAGACCCTGTCCCAATGACACTAAACATTGCATATTGCTCATTGCCAGAACTATTGTCCATTTGTGTCCTACTTAACACCCTTGTAGTCAATCCATATGAATTTGCCTGGGTATATGCCCATTTTAAACTACAATGGTACACCTACATGGGCCCATTGTGCTGACTACATGTATTGAGTAAGGGATAATGACATAATTCCGGTCATTATCCAGAAAATAAGTCCTGAAAGGGCTTAACTGGACTCAACACAAAACGGTTTCAGCCTTCATTATTATTTAAAGAATATTTCACCATAAAAGGCTGGAAAATCCTATTCAAGTCAATGGAACTTCATATAATTATTTCCTGTAAGGAGTCCAAATCACTCTGCCCATATACTCCATGCTTGGATTTCCAAAAAGAACATGTAAAGTACTGACCCATTCAATGAAAGCCCCAATGTGCCCCACATATGACCTACGCATTTAGGCCAAATGTTTTTTTTTTTTTTCTATCTGAGTGTTTGCCCATGTCCGACCTGGGTGGTAAATTCAAATTGGCCTCATAAGTGTTGCCCATTCTGAGCCTATGCATTTCACATTAATTACCCGTTTAGGACCTATATGGATTGCCCACGTGGGTTTGTTCAGGTTTGCCCATATCCAACCCGAGTGGCTAACCCTAATGGGCCCCATATGTGTTGCCCAGTCTGAACCCAATTGTTGATTTCCCATTAATGACCCACATGGCACCAACATGGGAAGCCCACATGGGTTTATCCCAGTTTGCCCAGGTCTAACCCAAACATTAAATAGAAATGGGCCCCATATGCGTTGCCCATTCTGAGCCCATATATTGGTTTCACATTAGTTACCCATTTGAGACCCATATGGATTGCCCACGTGGGTTTATCCAGGTTTGCCCATATCCAACCGGAGTGGTTAAACCAAATGGGATCCATATGTGTTGCCCATTTTGAGCCCATATATTGGTTTCAAATTAATTTTCCATGTAGGGCCCAAATTAATTGCCCACGTGATATTGTTCAGGTTTGCCCATATCCAACCCGAGTGGCTAACCCTAATGGGGCCCATATTTGTTTCCCAGCCTGAACCCAATTGTTGATTTCCCATTAATGACCCACATGGCACCAACATTGGGAGACCACATGGGTTCATCCCGGTTTGCCCATATCTAACCTAAACATTAAATACCAATGGGGCCCATATGTGTTGCCCATTCTGAGCCCATATATGTGATTCCCATTACAGACCATAGTAGGACTCATATCGGGAGCCCACATGGATTCATCCCAGTTTGCCCATGTCTAACCCAAACATTAAATACAACTGGGCCCCATTTGTGTTGCCCATTCTGAGACCATATATTGGGTTCAAAATAATTACCCATGTAGGACCCATATTTATTGCCCACATGGGTTTATCCAGGTTTGCCCATATCCAACCCGAGTGGTTTACCCAAATGGGATCCATATGTGTTGCCCATTCTGAGCCCATATATTGGTTTCACATTAATTACCCATTTGGGACCCATATGAATTGCCGATGTGGGTTTGTCCAGGTTTGCCCATATATATTGGTTTCATATTAATTATCCATTTAGGACCTATATGGATTAACCATGTGGGTTTGTCCAGGTTTGCGATAATCCAACCCTCATGGGCTCCATATGTGTTACCCATTCTGAGCCCATATATTACCATGTCGGACCCAAATGAACTGCCGACGTGATATTGTCCGGTTTTGCCCATATCGAACCAGGCAGTTAACCCAAATGGGCCCCATAAGTGTTGCCCAGCCTGAACCCAATTGTTGAGTTCCCATTAATGACCTGCATGGCACCAACATAGGGAGCCCACATAGGTTTATCCCAGTTTGCCCATGTCTTACCCAAACATTACATACCAATGGGCCCATATGTGTTGCCCATTCTGAGACCATATAATGGTTTCACATTAATTACCCATCTAGAACCCATATGGATTGCCCATGTGGGTTTGTCGAGGTTCTCTCGTATCCAACCCGAGTGGTTAACCCTAATGGGCTCCATATCTGTTGCCCATTCTGAGCCCATATATTGGTTTCACATTAATGACATATGTAGGACCCAAATGAACTGCCGACGTGATATTGTCCGGTTTTGCCCATATCGAACCAGGCAGTTAACCCTAATGGGCCCCATAAGTGTTGCCCAGCCTGAACCCAATTGTTGATTTCCCATTAATAACCCACACAGCACCGACGTGGGAAGCCCACAAGGGTTTGTCCAGGTTTGCCCATGTCGGAACCAAGCATTAAACACAAATGGGCCCCATTTGTGTTCCCCATTCTTTGCCCATATATTGGTTTCATATTAATTACCCATTTAGGACCTATATGGATTAACCACGTAGATTTGTCCAGATTTGCTCATATCCAACCCGAGTGGCTAACACTAATGGGCCCCATATATGTTGCCCGGCCTGAACGCAATTGTTGATTTCCCATTAATAACCCACACAGCACCGACGTTGGAAACCCACAAGGGTTTATCCAGGTTTGCCCATGTATAACCCAAACATTAAATACAACTGGGCCCCATTTGTGTTGCCCATTCTGAGACCATATATTGGGTTCACATGAATTTCCCATCTAGGACCCATATTTATTGCCCACGTGGGTTTGTCCAGGTTTGCCCATATCCAACCCGAGTGGCTAACCCTAATGGGCCCCATATGTGTTGCCCAGCCTGAACGCAATTGTTGATTTCCCATTAATAACCCACACAGCACCGACGTGGGAAGCCAACAAGGGTTTATCCAGGTTTGCCCATGTCTAACCCAAACATCAAATACGACTGGGCTCCATATGTGTTTCCCATTCTAAGCCCATATATTGGTTTCACATTATTTACCCATGTAGGGCCCAAATGAACTGCCCATGTGATATTGTCCAGGTTTGCCAATATCCAACCCGAGTGGCTAACCCTAATGGGCCCCATATGTGTTTCCCAGTCTGAACCCAATTGTTGATTTCCCATTAAGGACCCACATGACACCAACATAGGGAGCCCACATGGGTTTATCCCAGTTTGCCCATGTCTAACCCAAACATTAAATACAACTGGGCCTCATTTGTGTTGCCCATTCTGAGACCATATATTAGGTTCACATGAATTACCCATCTAGGACCCATATTTATTGCCCACGTGGGTTTGTCCAGGTTTGCCCATATCCAACCCGAGTGGCTAACCCTAATGGGCCCCATATGTGTTGCCCAGCCTGAAGGCAATTGTTGATTTCCCATTAATAACCCACACAGCACCGACGTGGGAAGCCCACAAGGGTTTATCCAGGTTTCCCCATGTCTAACCCAAACATTAAATACAACTGGGCCCCATTGGTGTTGCCCATTCTGAGACCATATATTGGGTTCACATGAATTACCCATCTAGGACCCATATTTATTGCCCACGTGGGTTTGTCCAGGTTTGCCCATATCCAACCCGAGTGGCTAACCCTAATGGGCTCCATATGTGTTGCCCATTCTAAGCCCATATATTGGTTTCACATTAATTACCCATGTAGGGCCCAAACGAACTGCCCACGTGATATTGTCCAGGTTTGCCCATATCCAACCTGAGTGGCTAACCCTAATGGGCCCCATATGTGTTTCCCAGACTGAACCCAATTGTTGATTTCCCATTAAGGACCCACATGACACCAACATAGGGAGCCCACATGGGTTTATCCCAGTTTGCCCATGTCTAACCCAAACATTAAGTACAACTGGGCCCCATTTGTGTTGCCCATTCTGAGACCATATATTGGTTTCACATTAATTACCCATCTAGGACCCATATGGATTGCCCACGTGGGTTTCTCCAGGTTGGCCCATATCCAACCCGAGTGGTTTACCCAAATGAAGTGGTTTACCCAAATGGGATCCATATGTGTTGCCCATTCTAAGACCATAAATTGGTTTCACATTAATTACCCATGTAGGGCCCAAATGAACTGCCCACGTGATATTGTCTAGGTTTGCCCATATCCAACCTGAGTGGCTAACCCTAAAGGGCCCCATATGTGTTTCCCAGACTGAACCCAATTGTTTATTTTCCATTAAGGACCCACATGACACCAACATAGGGAGCCCACATGGGTTTATCCCAGTTTGCCCATGTCTAACCCAAACATTAAGTACAACTGGGCCCCATTTGTGTTGCCCATTCTGAGACCATATATTGGGTTCACATGAATTACCCATCTAGGACCCATATTTATTGCCCACATGGGTTTGTCCAGGTTGGCCTATATCCAACCCGAGTGGTTTACCCTAATGGGCTTCATATGTGTTGCCCATTCTGAGCCCATATATTGGTTTCACATTAATTACCCATTTGGGACCCATATGAATTGCCCACATGGGTTTTTCCCGGTTTGCCCATATCCAACCCGAGTGGTTAACCCTAATGGGCTCCATATGTGTTGCCCAGACTGAACCCAATTGTTGATTTCCCATTAAGGACCCACATGGCACCAACATGGGGAGCCCACATGGGTTTATCCCGGTTTGCCCATATTTAACCCAAACATTAAATACCAATGGGGCCCATATGTGTTGCCCATTCTGAGCCCATATATGGGATTCCCATTACAGACCATAGTAGGACTCATATTGGAAGCCCACATGGGTTAGACAATGTCTAACCCAAGTGGTAATCCCTCCTGGGACCCAGTTGTGTTGCCCATGCCGAGCCCATATAAATGCTTTCCCACTATTTACCCAACCAGGACCTACATGGGTAGCCCACATGGGTTAGCCCACATGGGCCCTTCTTGGCTAACCCATATGGGCCCCTTGAAAAATGCCCACCTCTAGCCCATGCCCACCTGGTACCCATGTAGCCCATGTGGAACCCATGTGGGCCCCAGATATACATGTTGGCTGGGTTAGAGGATATTTACTTGCCAACACAAAAGGTTCAAATAAGAGTTTGTTATACCAACCCACCAATATGTGCATTAAATATCAACCCCACCCGAGGCAACCCGCAAAATGTATCTTTAAGGTTAGTCAGGAACGCCTTACAGTATATAGGCATCACGTTTTAATGCAGTTTAGGAAAACAGTGCTCCTGTAGGCTTAGCAAACATTACGAAAAAGCCCTTTCATTCCATGGCCTAACTAACTGAAGGATGTTACTCTGACTCTTCCATTCCGCGCCTCTCTCCCCTTCACGCACGCACACGTGAAGCACTGCCTTGCGCTCTATGCCATCCAGTTTGGAGGAGAAAATAAATCCAACGGATAATAAGCTACTTTACCATGATAAGCCCATATAAAACAGAGAATGGAATAATAATAATAATGGTTTCCACACGCACAAAGACTCAAGTAGACCTATCCTGTCCCAGCTTGAAGTGAGCCTATAGCCTTTGATGAAGGTATACCTGCATTAAATAAAGACCGTTTTGTGAATTAGGGTTTTATCGCCTAAGTAACACAACCAACCCATAATCAGCAAATAGCCTAAAGTCCTTATCCTCACTAGGCCTATAGCTACCAATATAAATTCACTAAGTTCTGTGCCTGCCGACTCCTGGCCGAGAGATGTGACGCAGGACGTCCCCTGATTGGCTAGTCAATGGGCGACCAATGTGTTGATTGGCTCTGCAGAAACGCTGTCAAGACCGTGGCAAAATTCGCTGATTGGCTCTTCAGAAACGATGACAAAACACTGCCAAAATTCGTGTCTGTAAAAAAGTTTTGTAGCTTCGCAGATCCAGTTTGCACATGAAAGATAGATGTCGCACTTCTCCCATGCCTGTAGTTATAAAGCTGTTCCACAAACATTCAAACTAAATCCCTGTCCTGTGGACAAATGTTTTTCACAAGTGCACAAAATATTTCTGCAGGTATGATTTTTTTTTTTGCACACAGACAAATTTATTCCACAGCTACAAAATGGTTCTACACTTGTGCAAATCACATCCTCGAAGACAAAACTCTATTACACATGTGAATATCTTTTCACAGGCATACAATCTTTATGACGTTGTTTTGACTCCATACCCTCATCATACCTGCCAACATTTAGCTCTCCAAAAACGGGAGGTTGTTTTTCTTGGGGGTTTCTTTTGTTAATTACAAAATGTCTTCCCTTACAATTTCACAACAGCTAGTTGTGAAGTTGGCTATTCAACTAGCCCGGTTGCTTGCGACACTCCGTGGCTGCGCAGTGTGCACCTGCTTCCTTATTTGGGGTTTTGGTTGCCAGGTTTTATGACAAAAGTTTAAATTGAAAGTAAGTGATTGTGTCACGTCCCTACGGGTTAATGTTACACGTGTTTGTTTTGATCTGTCTCACCTGTGTTTGTGATTGTATGTTTTGTGCTTCGTAATACTGCCGATGAGTTAACTGGCGGCCAGACGCAAGTAATCAGGACTGAACGACCAGCTGATCGGCGAGGGATGTGTGCATTGGCTGACTGTGGTATAAAATCCCAGGACTCTAGTGCGGGGTTCGGGCAGGGCTACGGGACGCGCCACTGTGGGAGAAGTTTTGTTTATGGACTATTAGCGTATAGTCGTAGCCCATTGCTGTGGTGTTTGGTCCTGTCTGTGTTCTTTCCCCTGTCCCTCTTTGTTTTATGCTGCCGGTGCCGACGGGACTGGACTGTGCTGGAGCTGAGAGCTGATGTGCCAAGACGATCCATAGTGGAGGGACGTAAGAGTTTTGAGTGAGTGACTGAGGCCGGCTACTGAGCTGGCGATTGTCTTAGCGATCTGTTTACATCCTCCTCAGGCGGTGGTTCGTTGAGGGAGATCAGCGGCGGCGGAGGAGATCACACTTCGAAATGGATACGACGTACTCAATCTGATTCCAAAGGAACGTAATTATGCCTAGCAGTGACTGTATGAGTGGGTTTAGCAGCATTGTTAGCCTCCCTGCAGGAGGTGGTCTGAGGGCTGCAGCAGTAAGCCGTATGGGGATTTGCTGTGCTGATGTAGCTAGCCTTGTGGTGTTCTCTATCTTGAGTGGCTTGTCTTGTACTGTAGTTTAGCCTAACCTTGTGGTGTGATTTATGCAACTGTTATACTTCGTAGCTCACTTGAATGCTGTGTATTGTTCCTGGTGTTGTAATTGCGTACTGCTGCAGAATGTGTGGTGGGAAGAGACCGTGGGGAGTAATCTATAATATCTGTAATAAATATTGATAATCTGCACTTGTGTGTCCATGTTGCTTGTGGTCAGGAGGTCCTAAGAAGTCCCTGTTAGGGGAACAGAAAATTGGGTTGTGTTCAGACTGAGAATCCCCCAAAATCAAACCGGCCTTGTTCGGTCACGACAATTGTGTATGTGTAGGGTGTATTTCATACACAATCTGGCAACCTGGGAAATGTCAGACTAGCAGAAAAAATGAACGGATCAGTGGTTTTACAATGAAGTGTGATGGTCATGCAAATTACGAGAGTTTTCCGGAAGAAATAACAAAACGGGAGGGCGCCGGGAGAAGACCATGAAATACGGGAGAAACCCGGGAAAAACGGGAGTGTTGGCAGGTATGACCCTCATACACTCTTTTGAAAATTCCTGTGATGCTCCGGCCAACTATGTGATCTTTTCACTCTCTAAGAAAGCCTTAAACAAACTCTTACAACACATTCACTTGTAAACTGATAAAATGTAGTTGCAAAACCAGTTCAAAGCAATAAGCAGGAAAAAGGAAAACTGGGCTCTTACAATAAAATGCTTTCTTCATTTGTTATAAACCATGGAAGACCATAAAATACATAAATAATTCCTGTCTAAAGACTCAAGTCCTACCTAACCAGTCCATCAGCTCATCAGTAAAAGTATTATGTGTGTTGAAAGGTTATCAGGCATCTCACTCATGCTATGCATTTAAAATGCATCTGTGCATTTTAAAAATCAAAATTTTCTCATTAAATGCTGTATTAATTCGCTTTTGCACACAAAGTGTATCATCATAATCATGACTACAGGAACGATATATAACACTCTGGTGTTATCGAGTGGATAACCGAGAAAATGGCGCATCAGGGTTTTTGGATTTGAAAAAAAAGGTTTTATAATTATGATGCATTATTTCTAGGTGTTTATATTTCCATATAATCAAAATAATGGAAAAGTAACCTTCAAAACCTTAGCTTTCATTTGAATCCCATTTTATGCATGTGTACCATTTTATGGCTGTGTAAGCAGACCTTTTAGTTGAAAATTTGGAAAAAACGATAATTAAAATGTTCATGTAGAGACCTTAAATCATTTAAGTTAAACACTCTTAAAAACCTTGCATGGGAGTTTTACACTTACCTCATACCTCACCTTTTTATGTGGTCGTTATTGCACTGCTGGTACACTGAGAATCCCTTCCACACAGCCAGTCGGGAAAGCATAAAATAAGACAGTATCGTATCTAAACTTTGGTGTGTGGAACCTCTGCGCTAAGTAGGGAGAAGCATGTCAGGAGAACATCTTAAACTGTGGGGTTAAGCATCTCACTCAAACCTGTTGAGTAGGAAAATTGTACCGGGAACTCCAACCTTCCATCAACACAAATTACAAGTTGTCAACCTGAACATTCTCTTCCACACAACCATTGTTGTTCATACTAATCTGACACACTGCATTTACTTCAGGGTCACGACAGCAAAACGCTTATGTTATAGGCTATGTCTCAAGTGCCTTGCAAGTAGCTTTTAGAAGTAATCCATTATTGTTAATTGCAGGGCTTCAAACAGTGTCAGACACCACTCTTTGTTTCCATTTCAATAATTTACTTATCAAACTAGGGTCAGTTAAATAGTGCTGCACCAATCAAGTGATGTTCATTAAAGGACTAATCTCAAATCCAACTCACCCAGAAATTGATAGGCCTATTTTTCTATTAGAATTTCATTTTAAATTATAGGCTATGCAACACAGGCCTACTGCAGCTTCTACAGTTGAAATGACAATAAAGCCGAACCAATATAGGACTTTAAAGACCAATATCGATATTTGAGGGTTTAAAAAAATGCAGCATTTTCTAAACATTTCATATTTAGTGAAGTGATTTAATCATTGAAGAATTCTGATCAAAATGGGACATAATGTGGTATGTGAATAGGCAATAAATCAAAAAGTGGTGTTAGTCTTTTTGCCTGTTGGTTGGTTGTTATAACCTCAAACATAACCTGACACAATGATTGCTTTCACCTATCCAGTTTTTTTCTATGCAAAACATTGTATAAGTATATATACTCTTTTGATCTGAAATTTGGTCTCTCCATTTATCCCAATCCATGAATTAGTCAAACACACTCAGCACACAGTGAACACACAGTGAGGTGAAGCACACACTAATCCCGGCGCAGTGAGCTGCCTGCAACAACAGCGACGCTCGGGGAGCAGTGAGGGGTTAGGTTTGCTCAAGGGCACTTCAGCCGTGCCTACTGGTCGGGGTTAGAACCAGCAACCCTCCGGTTACAAGTCCGAAGCGCTAACCAGTAGGCCACGGCTGCCCCATTTTGCATTTGATTACATAGAGTATGAGAGTCAATTACGGCCTTGCAGAACATTGGCACTCTAGTTCTAGTTCTCTGTTGATGTAATCAGAAGACATCAGTAGCAGAGTGGTAATCAGGAGAATTCCTGGTCGGACGTTAAAGGAAAATTATGGTATTTAGCACTTTGAGTCCCTTTTCTGGTTTGTTTTGGATGAACTAGAGTGGTGGACACCGAAATTTTGGTTTCGAATTTTGGACGATTGGTCCTGTCTCGACCTTTCTGACTCGTTTTGAATCGCCTTTGACTACTCAGAGTGGCTGCCAACAGGCATACTGTAGGCTACTCAAACATGTCTTAAAACAACCCTTAACGTTCGTTAAGTTCTGTGCAACTCACCGAGTGGTTAGTGGTGTTTGTTGATGTTCCAAAACAAGTAGCGTAGCGAAATACAGTTTCTGTCATATTTTATTTGGCATTTTGTAAAATCCCATTGATCAACGAACAACGAACACCACTAACCACTCAGTGAGTTGCACAGTTTTGAAAACGAACGTTAAGGGTTGTTTTAGGACATGTTTGAGTAGGCTACCGTATGCCTGTTGGCAGCCACTTTAAGTAGTCAAAGGCGATTCAAAACGAGTCAGAAAAGTCGAGACAGGACCAATCGTCAAAATTTCAGTGTCCACCACTCTACAGTGGGTCCCAGTTAAGTTTGGACGGGTTCTTTCAGGAATCACGCACCCCATTTTCTCAGCAGAAATGGTACAAACTGCAGTTGACACAAACAACCACAAGGTGTCACTTTGGAGTTCTGCCACTACTATTTTTGATGCGACTTGACTTACTGCTTCCATGATGCAGTTTCCAAGTCAGTAGAACAATCAGAGAAAGCTGAGCCATTACCAAACTTATATGATAATACAATAGCATGAGTTTATATATCTTATACCCTATTTGTCACGGTTAGGGACCGTTCGTTATTTATAAACGGGGCCACCGGAGGAAAATAGGGGAGGGTCATGTCTTTTTATTCTTTGTTGAGGGGAGGGTCACCTAACTTTTTTTTGTCTAGGAGGGAGGGTCACCCATCTTTTGTATTAATGAAAACAGCAAAAAAGTGGCTTGTTTGATTGTTGATTTCTGTCGCCATATAACGTTCTCTTTCGTTCTATAGCTCTGTCAACATTGAATAATGAAAATAAGGGAGATTTCCCAGGTTTCTCACGCAAAACAGCGAAAATGTCAACATTCGTCCCCATTAACGTTGGAAGGGTTGGAGCAACAAAGTAGCCTACTTTATTCAAGCCTAACAGCCTATATCCATTTGGTAAACTTTATCCAGCCCTAAAAAAGTTAAATTTAACTTTGGTTTACTTGTAGTTTACCGTGTAGCCTAACTTTAAACAGTGTGCATGCTTAACATAAAGCATACTTGTGCTTCATTCATCCACACATCCAGCTCCTAACGTTTTGACAAGCATTTCTACCAATTGACCTCGTTCCTGCCCATCTCTAGCTTTGCTGTCTCCATCCTTTCTGTTTTTGTTGTTTGCAAAAAAATTTTTTGTATTTATTGGTAACCAGCAACAAGTGCAATTTGTTAATCGCTGTCATTCTCTCTCCTGCCAACAAAAATGTGTTACGTTCCAAGTAGCAGTGCGTAATTCTGCTTCATAAAGTTGAACAAATACATTTGGTCATATAAATAGCCAGTTTATGGTCTACAGAGTTGGTAAGTTATGGTAGGCCAACTTCGAGTGAATATACAGGGGGAATTCTTTGTCTAGCTGAGTAGCATGGCAGGTGCGCACGTAGGCATAGCCTACGGCCGAACACTGCAAGCGCTAATGAATCGTGCTCTCACGACAACGTCGTTAACTTAAATAGGCCTAGGTTAACATCACTCTGAGTTCAAGATTCAAGCAAGCAAAACGATGATTTGAATACATCTGTTTCACTGGAATGGCAAGGGGTAACAACAGGACAACACAGAGACAGGCCAGAATGCAGGACTAATGTTATGAGAGTATTACAGTAATATGGGATATTCTACGGGAAAATATTAAAACGGCAAGACAGCGGGGAACGTTAAAATGATAAACCCGAAAAAGTTGGCATGTTAGGTATTTTTCGGTCCCTGTGATTATTTGTGAAATTGTGCAAACGGCCTTTTCAAGTCATTTGAGAAGGAAGGAGTGTAGCAAGCTCCCAAATTGACGCTCGTCTGAAAAATTGAGTTTTGGATAATGTTCAGCTTCGGCAAATTTGCAATGACTGAGGAAGCCTAGAGACGAGTCCATAGCAACAAGTTCATGTGTTGAATTTGTTATTACCCAGTGTGCTTTGTTGAATGGTCTCAATGCTTTATTGTTTTATTTCATGTGAATACTTACTAGAGTAGTAACTTTTCAAGTAGGCTAATGCAGTTGCAGGAAGTGTGCATTTAGTTTCCATGCTTATTGTGTTTCCACAACAATAGTGAGTAAATCTACTGAAATGGCCACCATCTTGGTGAAGTGTGATGTGTAAGATCAGAAAGCAGAGGTTGGGTTTAGTGCAGTAGCATATATATGTTGATGTGTTTTCATAGCGTGTAAGAGCGTTGGCGGAAGACATCGACAATTGACCGGGGAGGGTCATGTCATTTTTGATAATGCTGCTGGAGGCTCGTTGTAAATTATATAGCAGGCAGGGGAGGGTCTTGCAACTTTTAATCGAAGCACTCAAAATCCCTCCGGTGATCCCGTTTATAAATAACGAACGGTCCCTTACTTATAGATTTGCCGACCCTTCTACCTCCCCAGGGAATTCATCGCGATTCTGCTGGTCGCGGTGTACATCCCCCCCAGCAACAAAAAAAGTGACAGGAGCATGGCACTGAATGAGCTGTATCGGGCCGTCAGTGAACAACAAAGTGAACACCCGGATGCCTTCACAATCATCGCTGGAGACTTCAATCACGCCAATCTCAAAACTGTACTACCCAAATTTCACCAACATGTAAACTTCCCAACAAGAAGACAAAACACCCTGGACCTTGTTTACACCCCACAGAAAGAAGCCTACAAAGCCAAACCCCTACCCCACATCGGGCAATCAGACCACATTAGCATCCTGCTGCTGCCCCAATACAGACAAAGAGCAAAAGTCACCAAACCGGGTTCTGAAGGAGGTGAGAATGTGGCCGAGGGGGCCGCCTCTCACAACTTCAGGACTGCTTTGAAACAACAGACTGGGATATCTTCAAAACAGCTGCCACCCACAACAACCACATTGACATTGAGGAATACACAGACACTGTGACCTCCTACATCACCAAATGCATCGATGATGTTACAGAAATAAAACACATCACCACTCGGGCCAACCAGAAGCCATGGCTGACAGGAGACGTCCACAGACTGCTGAGGGCCAGAGACAAAGCCTTCAGAGCTGGAGATGTAGCTGGCCTAAAAACAGCGAGGGCTAACCTGTCCCAGGGCATCAGGAAGGCAAAAAAGGATTACACAGACAAAATAACAACACACTTCAAAGACAGCAGAGATGCACAGAGCCTATGGCAGGGCATACAGGCCATCACTGACAGCCTGCGCCACGGAGCTGTGAGAACAACAACTCTCTGCTAAATGACCTGAACAGTTTTTTCGCCCGTTTTGAAGCACAAAATGACACTCACCCACAGAAAACCCCACCTCCCCCCCACGACCAACCCCTGTACCTGTCCTCTGCCAGCGTGAAGAGGACACTAGCCACCATTAACCCACGCAAAGCAGCAGGCCCAGACAACATACCAGGACGAGTGTTGAAGGACTGTGCAGAAGAGCTGAAGGATGTTTTTACAGACATTTTCAACACCTCAAAACTGCCACCATCATACCCGTGCCAAAGAAATCATCACCATCATGCTTCAATGACTACCGTCCTGTAGCACTCACGCCCATAATCATGAAGTGCTTCGAACGGCTAGTCATGTCACACAAGCCACCCTACCCCCCACCCTGGACCCCTTCCAGTTTGCATACCGAGCCAAACGATCCACGGAGGATGCAATCTGCTCTGCCCTCCATCCAGCCCTCACCCACTTAGACAATAAAGACTCATATGTGAGAATGCTGTTCATAGACTTCAGTTCAGCATTCAATACCATAATACCACAACAACTCATCAGCAAACTGGACAAGCTAGGATTCAGTACCTCCCTCTGCAACTGGCTGCTGGACTTCCTGTTGCAGAGACCACAAGCAGTACGTGTCGGGGACAACACTTCAAGCACTCTGACCCTGAGCACGGGGGCCCCTCAAGGGTGTGTGCTCAGCCCCCTGCTCTTCACACTGCTAACACATGACTGTACACATGACTGTACAACCACTCACAGCTCCAACCATCTGGTGAAGTTTATGGATCGACACAACACTTGGTGGGCCTCATCACTAAGGGCTTATGAGGCTCACTACAGAGAAGAAGTAGACCTGCTGGCTAAATGGTGCAAAGACAACAACCTCCTGCTAAATGTCAGCAAGACCAAGGAGATTGTTGTCAACTTTCAGAGAGGCCACAAACAACTGCCACCACTGTCCATCGACGGAGATGCTGTGGAGAGTGAGCAGCACAAAATTTCTGGGGGTGCACATCAGCGACCTCTCCTGGACCACCAACACAGCATCACTGGCTAAGAAAGCCCAGCAGCTCTACTTCTTTTGGCGCAAATTGAAGAAGGCAAGTGCCACGCCTCCTGTCATGACTACATTCTACAGAGGGACCATCGAGAGCATCGCCTCCAGCAGCATCACAGTGTGGGGCGGAAGCTGCACAGATCAGAACAGGAAGACCCTCCAGCGCACTGTTAACACAGCTAAGAGGATCATTGGAGCACCACTCCCCTCCCTGCAGGACATTTACACCACCCGCCTCACCCGCAGCACTAATGATTGTCAAGGATACAACCCACCCTGCACACAAACTGTTCAGCCTCCTGCCCTCTGGAAAGCGGTACAGGAGCCTCCGCCTCCCCGCATCACCAGACTGGCAAGTAGCTTCATCCACCAAGCAATCAGGATGCTGAACACTCTACCCACTCTCCCATCACTGACAGCCCCCCCACCCACCAGCCAGCCAGGAACCTAGGGAAACTAGGGATCCTGTCTACCCTAACCCTCCCCCAACACCGCCCTGTGGAACTGCACTGTGACTGCGCAGCCTAACGTGTTGCTGCTTCACATCAAGCCTGATATACTTGAAATTACTGCATACTGCATATCAATGTAAATATACAGGTCACACAAGCACAAGTTTAAACTTCATGTAACTGTTAAGACTATATAAATATACAACACAACTACCTCTATTTTTTTTATATATATGTCCTATATTTCTATTTTGATACATACATGTTCTATATTTCAGTCTTGCACTTTAATTTAATGTTTATTGTCTATGGCTATGTCTATAGTATGTCTATGTCTGTATTTAAAGCATGTCTATGTCTGCATGGGAAAGTAAGAAACGAAATTTCAATTCTTTGTATGACCAGTGCATGTAAAGAAATTGACAATAAAAGCCGACTTGACTTGACTTGATTTGATAGTGTAACGATAAGCGCATGAGACTTTCAGCGGGGGCACGGGAACTTAAATTGATCACGGTTGTTTAAGCTTACACTTGACAAAACATTCTAATATGAAAATGTAGATGCAATTGTTGTAAGATGGTGCAGCTCCTTTAAGAAAGCATCGTGCGCAGGGATGGAGAGAGAGAGAAAGCGAGAGGGGATATGTGTGTTAGAACTTGTGGAAAAAGTAGATGTGCTGTTGAGACTGGAGCGAGTCATATTCAAAATAATGCAAAAAATAAATCCGCAGATAAAACCAATTATCCTCATTCATTGCAACCGCAGCATGCCTGCTTGCCGACGTTCAAACGAAAAAGATATCAAAGCACCTTTTGCGTTTGAATGTAGCACGATTTTTTTTAAATGTTGTAAAATGTAAAATGATTTAGCTAATTAATTATAGCCTGTACACCAGCAATTGTTGAACATTTACCTGTACAAGTACATTGACAGTAGCCCAGCCTAACAAGCATGTTGCATGTTGTAGGCCTACTGCAGAAATTTCACTTAAATTGCAACCGCAACATGCCTGCTTGCCGACGTTCAAACGACAACGAAAAATATATCAAAGCAACAAGAGGGTTGAGTCTGAATGACACGACTCATATTGCTCCTCATAACCGTCTATAAAAAAAGTGTTTTTTTCTTTTTTTTTTTGAGCACGTCCGAATCCCAGCACATAACGCACTGGACCTTATAATAGGTTCGAGATATAATTCCAAAGGGGGCAGATAGGGGCCTACTGCACTTAAAAATTAAAAAGATTGAACGAAGCTTCCCGAAATTTGAAATTGCGATCAGTGACTGGCATCGGGTGAACGAAGCTTTTCGAAGTTGAACAGGCTATTAAAAACTATTTGCGCACCTCAATGTCACAGGAGAGACTGGGCTCTCCCTTCTATTAATTGAAAAAGACGTTATGCTACCTGCAAACTGGCCTATGATTTCATTGCTGAGTTTGCGGCAAATCAAGATATGGCGAGTCAGTGTCATTTATTTGTCCAATGTTAGCCTACAGACCAGTTTCCATAGTGCACATCTTATCAACAGTTTGAATGTCGTGTGTGTTTCTGCTCATTGACAAATACCGTTCAGCACAATGATTCATGCCCAATTAATTTCCCCTGTTAAAGTGTTCGCCTTTGTTACACTATTTGGTTTCGTGATGTAGCCTATGATAAAACACCATATGGCTAAATATGTGACTCATGTTATAGGCTATACAATTTCCCCTCTTACAGACAAGCTGGTGTAGCTTATTAGACTAGGCTACTATTAAAATGCACCGACGGTAGCCTTGGCTATGTGTAAAGTAAGCTATCGCATGATTTCATGCACGTAAGTTCATGCATCTGTCAAGTTCGCACAGGGCCTCGCACCCCCTTGCGACGGCCCTGCAGCTCCTCCTAAGACAGCGAGGAAAAAGTTAAAATACGCGATAAACCCAGGAAAAGTTGACAGGTTTGTTTCGGTCCCGGTGATTATTGTGAAATTGTGCAAACGACAGCCTTTTCAAGGCATTTCAAGAAAGGAGTTGTAGCATGCAAGCTCCCAAATTGACCCAGTAGCCTACAGAAGGCATCAATAGCCTAAATTGTTGGGACTGGGGAGGGTCATGCGTTTTTTCTCAATCACTTTGGAGGGTCATAGAAAAATTTCTTGCTGACGAGGGAGGGTATTTTTGACTAACGCTCCCAAAACTCCTCCGGTAGCCCCTGAACAGTCCCTAATTGATTATAGCCTGTAGGCCTACACCAGCAATTGTTGAACCTTTACCTGTACAGGACATTGACAGTAGCCCAGCCTAACAAGCAGATGTTGCAAAAGACATCAAAAGACGCAATTAATCAGAAATAAAAAATGTAATCTGCATCGCTTTATTTAACAAACTGCAAGCAACAAGAGGGTTGAGTTCGCTGTGAGGCCAAACCCAAGAGCAGAGCCTATCTGTTAAGGCACTCGATATAGGCTATAACGAGCTGTGTGCGCCTGGAAAGACAATAGAATATGCTTTCTGAAAAGCACAGCAAAGACGGCTCTGGTCATCCCATACCCTCCCCCCACTTCCTGTAGCCTACCATTATGACTTGTTGCCGTTTTGGGACATTAAGCTTTTTCACGTTAAGCCCCCACCCCTTCTGTAATGGGGGCCATTACAAGCGCTCTTTTATAAGCGCTCGCTCATGACAGAATCTTAGGGGTAACTGAGTTGGGTTCGCGAGAAGAAGAAAACGGTAAAAAAAAAAGACAGGCGGACCAGACGAAGCGAAGGACAGGGAGGAAAATTAGTGTAAACAATATTGGTAGTAAGCTTAGTTCTAGCTGGTAGAGCGGAATAGTAGGCTACAGACTACGTTTGTTTATTTTCCGATCGTGATTAGTGTTCAGTGTCCGTTGTAGCTACATTGATCAGCTGGGTCCCGTATAGCCGAGCGCTAACATTACAGTGGACATCGACGAGAACTTGTATTAAGCTGCATAGGCTATTTAGGCCTAAGAGCTACGTAACAAGGACTAACCTCGGTAGGCTACGGATCAATTTAATTTTCTGGAGAGTAAGCTACAGTTTATCGTTCACGTCGAGGCGTCCGGCTAACTAGCCCACCTAAGGAATCAGAAGAGTCCCACCGTATCCCCTGGCAACCACAGGAGTCGTGGCTTCTCTCCCCTGCCATCCATCCCTGACGTCTGCGAGTGACCCATCTCCCTCTCTGTTTTACGGTACTGAGTTCCAATTATCATCACGCACGCACGAAAGACTGAACAGTTTGTTTACCTTCACATACGGACGGATGCGTTAAAGGAGAATTCCGGTGTGATATTGACCTAAAGTGTATTGAAACATGATACCGAGTGTGAACGTATGTCTCATAGCCCATCTCGGCTTGTCCCCTGCACTCCAAAATCTAGCGCTAGTTAGCCGATGCTACCAACAGCTTTTTCAATAGTGGTGCTCCGGCATCGGGCTAGCCATGCAAATAAATCACTGTTTTACACCCATTTACGAGGCTCAATGTATCTCCACACTTCATTGGTAGACTTCCGAGGGCCCTGACATTTAAAACGAGACATTGAGAACTTTGAAAAAGCACTGGTAGTTTACTTACAAGACGATTTATACAGACAGTATCTTCACAAAGTTTAGCGTCTGCAGCCATCTTGAATTTAATCGAGATGAGTATGAATGAACAGGTATGATCAGGGATCAGATTCCAAAAATAATTCTGTGGAAATGCATGGATTCCAGTTGCTGCTACTGGAAGAAACTTATCATAAACCTTATCATACCTGTTCATTCTTACTCGTTGAATGATATCACAAGGGCACGATATCGCTGTTTTGCTGTAAGTTATTGGCTGCGCCTTCAACAATTTCAAAAGGTGTTCAGTTCACATTGACCACATGCTGCCAAGATCAAGGAACCAGAGCAGTATTTACCTTTCAAAGACAACAATCAGACATAATTTCTTCCAGCTACTTCTAGCTCAGCATTAACAAGTGCAGGCCAGTGAAGCTCAACAGAACCCACCAAGGCTCCCACTTTTAATGGAGAAATGTAATAATAGTTGTTATTATTCTGGCTAAATATGTAAATGTATGTGATTGGTCAATAAGGATGCATTATAGAATGGGAAAGTTCAGTAGAAGATGAGTACTGTTGTGCCGTACTGCCTTAAAGTTATTCAGTTCTCATTCAACCAGTCAGCTGTCTGGAGTGACTCATCTAATTACAGTGCATGCAAATGCACTGTATTGTTATTCCAATACTTTGGCTTCTTCTGACATATTATTATTATTCTTCCAGGCCCTAATTTGGCTTGAACCGCTTATCGTAGAAACTTGGTTCAAACTTTGACATGTAGCGCTTGCTTATTTCTACGAATTTTACTTTTTGAGATATTAAATAAAAACTAAACTTAAAATCTCCATAGACTTAACATTGGCTTTATGACATCATAATAGGCTATTAAAGAATTAGAATGCAATCAACTGCACCTGTGCTCTCTCACTGACTGCCTGCAGCAACTTCAATGGAACCTCTTCTCTGTGTCTCTCTCCATTCATAGCATAGCAACAACCTAGCAACCACATTTATAGCATAGCAACCACTATAATTACCCTAGCAACCACTTTATAGCATAGCAACCACTATAATTACCCTAGCAACCAACCCAGCAACAACTTTGCATGCACTGTATTTCCTTCAGGAAATGCTTTCCTAGTTGTCTCACAAGATTGCCTATAACTTGTAATTCCACATTCTCATAATTTTGCTTCAGCAAACATTAGGAATGTGTGCCTTTGTGTGTAACTTTACTTTACATTGCCTCAGTCAGCTCCAATGACAACTTCAGAGACACAAGGGAGAAAGGCTGTGCGTGTGCAGACCTTATATAACTCTGATAGCCTACTTTCATATTAAAGTTAAATACCTACTTAAATAAAAGACATTAACACTGGCCTTAATAACCTCAGCAACTTTCAACACTCCCCACCTTCCTTTTAGAATGCTGCTGCTTTGTGCCTGAGGCATCACTGGAGCCAAGCCATTAAGAAAAGCACCACGCTGCAGTGCATTGCATCACTAATGGAATGCCAATACATTCAACCATCCTTTCAGATCAGAGCCTAATAGAGAGATACAGTAGATGGTGAGAAGTTAAAGTTAAGAGAGGCACCCATTGAGGACTACATGAACACCATTTAATCAATAATCTGAGAGGGTAGGACTGCACCCACAAAAGAAAGACTTGAAAAAACCTGATATGACATGTATTTTTGCTTCAGGCAACCAACTCATTGATCTTGAAAGGGTTCTGGCATGGCCTTCTGGCTTATCTACCATTTTTTAAAAGCCATGTCTTATTGTGTCACATTGTTGTCATTCCTCTCAAACTCAACTTGAGCTCAAGCTCTTGCCATATGCTGTGCTGTCACCTGCTTGTGCCGAGAGAGAGGACAGGTGATAAGTTGTGGACATAATCATAGGTCCCCTGCTTACTAAACATGTGATGGGCCTAATGAGAGCAGACCCGCATGTTCCAACTGTGTCCCAGCCAGTCATTATAGTGGTTAGATTGGGGGACAGGTAGCTAAATGGGGAATATCGCAAGTGTAATTGGTGCATGGGGATTTAATTGGGAAAGGCTGGAAAGGAACGTCCAATGTAAGGTGGATGCACTCTGACATTTTGCGGTCAGCAAAGGTAGTGATGATGTGTCCACAGTGCAGCTGAGCTGGAGACTGGGCGCTTGTACGGACATGGTGCCTGCCTGTGGTCTGGGGGAAGGTTAATTTCCTGGTAAGTAATTAGCAGCTCTCGTGTTAACACCGACCTTTCCAATGTGGGTGTAATTACAGGGTGCCACACTCCCGGGAAGATAAAAAAAAAGGATGGTATGATCTGAGAATCAGCAACTGTGAGATACTAGAATGCTACACTAAACTGTAACTGTGAGATACTAGAATGCTACACTAAACTCATACATAAAGAGACAGTGGCTCAATTTATGACAATGAAAAAACCCTTCCTGTTAGATATGATATCCACGATGACTACCCCAACAAGTTTCTCATGATAACGTGCTATAATGGCTGTCACTAATTACCACTAACACTTAAACAGTGTTAAAATGGTTGTCACTAATAAAGTAAAAGTACTAGATATATTATTTCCATATTCATCATTAAATGTATTATTATTATTGAAGATGGTCTCCTAGCTGTTTTGTCACCAAACCAGCTTTTCAAACAGCATAAATCATAACTGTGATCTCCGCACCACAACCCTAGTGTTTCTTGTACATGATGGTAATATTTATTTCAACCACATGGGGGCAGTGCACCTCAATAAGTGGCACTCCTGGTTTTTATCACCTATAAGCAAAATTCATTTTCAGTGCACACTGCTGCGGGATTGAGAGGTGTTGACTGTCTACTGAATGCTTTTTTTTTTTAAATAGTATGCTGCGAGAGATGGAATCATTGGTAATTAAATGCCATGGGATGTATACAATTCAGAAGAAAGTGTGTGATGGGAGAGAGCAAGAGTGAGTGAGCCACTGTGCTCCATCAATCAGGCTTGGAACACATACAAGAGGGAAGAAAGGAGTCGTCCAGGCACCGGCGATGAAAAGTTTCTCTCAATTCGTAAATCAGGCAGCTCATATATTCCTGAAGGACAAAGGGATCTGAACCCTAGTCCCCCTCTCTCTCCCTCTCTCTCTCTCTCTCTCTCTCTCTCTCGCCTGGTTTTGTAAGAGGCCTAAATGTGTTTACCCACGCTTCATGATTTACCGGCGAGCACAACAAACGGCAAATGAATCATTTCCTCTCGGCCAGGCCCTCTCCTTCATCTTTCATCCCGTCTCTAACCCTCTCTATCCCTCTCTCCCTCCCTTTGTGTGTCCCACAAAAGGAACACTGGAGCCATTCGGAAGAAGTATTAGCACTGTTATTTTGAGGTGCATGACAGAGTGAAGGGTAAATATACTGCAGAGAACCGTGGCTGCATGACTGTCAGGGACTTTAATTTGGGCTCGCTTTGTTTTAGCATTTAATTACAGTGACAGTAATGTCCTTATATGAATGTGTGTGTGCTTCAGACTGTAAATGTGGTCAAGGGGGAGAAACTAGTCAGTGTCATGGAATGAAATGTATTTCACATATGCATGTGCTTACGAAAAAATATACTTTTTGAGTATTGAGTAAAAGAGTATTTCTGTGATTGCTGTTGTGACCTCTCTGCCAACTCTGAAATTTCAAGAGGAAAGTGTGTGTGTGCGTGTGTGTGAGTGAATGAGAGAGAGAGAGAGAGAGAAAGAGAGAGAGACCAGACAATGAGTAATAAGATGCAATTGGGAGGCTGATTTTTTGAGGTAATGTATGTGCATGCTGCATATATGTTGTCCATATGGTTGCATAGGTGTGAGAAAGTGTGTTTGTGACTCCATACAGACACGCATGTGTCTGCCTGTGACTGTGAGCGCACCATGACTGTTTTTTTGGGTGACAGGAGACGCTGTACTCTAGCCTGTCAGAGAAGTCTCTCAGTGAGGAAGACTTTCAGCTCCCGGGGCCCAAAATAGCAGCAGAGCAGCGGGGCTATTACTCCCTCTCCTCTCTTCTCTTCTCCTCCAGAGTCTGCATGGAGCCAGTCTCTGTAATTGGGTCTGGGAGTACTGTTTTGGGGAGGGGGGCTCTTGAAAACAAATGCCTAATTTCAGCAGTCAACAATCTCGCTCCTGGAGTCCTAGAAATGGTTGCATATATGTATACAAGTTTGTGTGTGTGTGTGTGTGCAGTTATACAGCATATGTCTTGTGTGCATGCTGAAACCATAAGTTCTGTTGATGTGCTTTATGAATAAGAAGTTACTCCTCTATGTGTTTGTCCTCCTGCATCAGTAAGAGCACCACGGATTGGACCCACCTCAGACCCCAGACCCCACACTGAGTCATTCACCAAGGGCCTTCTCATCTTTGCTGATGCCATCAGCATCAAAGCAAATATTCAGCTCTTAACACCATGCATGTCATGCCCTGTGCCCATTTCATCCACTCTCCTGCAGTCCGTCACAATCTCGTTCACCATCACAATCGCCTATTTTGCTGGCGATCTCGCATGTGATTAATTCATCACTCTGGAGGAGTTCCTTTTTCTTTCAAACAAGTATCAAGAATAGTACACTCAATTCAGTTGATGTGAAGAACTACAGACCTGTCTCCCTTCTTTCCTTCTTGTCAGAGGTTTTTGAGATAGTGGTGATCAAGCAAGTTTCCTATCTCAGAACAACCTACTACACCCTAAGCAGTCTGGTTTCAAGAGTGGTCATTCTACCAAAACCACTGTTGTGAGGCATTAAATGTGGCTAAACCCTCTGTTTAGTCAATCCGTTTAAATTTTACTTGACTTACATCATAGACTGTATATACAGTATAGAACTATCTATACAGTCTATGACTTACATGTATCTGCAGCCTTTAACACACAGTGGACCATGGTATTCTCCTCTCTACATTACCTGAGCTAGGAATTTCTGGAAAGGCTGATTCGCATCATACCTTTTAAGGACATTCAGTTATTCAGATTTGTCTCTCACTGTTATGTGGATGATACTCAACATCACCTGTCTTTCCCACCTGATGACTACAATTTCTGTTCAGATTTCAGCATTCCTCAGGGATATTTGAGTCTGGACAAAAGATCAATAAGTTCAATTTATCCAAAACTGAGCTTCTGGTATTCCCAGCTAATCCAGCTATCCCCCAATAGACCAGCATCCATATTGTCATCTTCAATGACCCCTGCTGCTAAAACAGCACACAATTTGGGTGTCATAATTGAACTGGACTATTGCAATGAATTGATAACCTGCTTTTCTTCTGAGATTCTTTACCTTGTTTGTAATAAATACATTTTCCTCAGAGTAATGGTCTGTAAATGTGTATAGTTATTGCTATTATTCTGTTAATTGTAAATCACTTTACTATAAACTGTTAATTTTAATGTTAATGTAATGTCTACTGTACTCATGCCATTGTCAGTAGCAAGTTAACATTTTGACTTTACCTGAGGAGTAGAGGCATGTTGCAGAATAAATAGGACACAAGGACTGCTCGTTTTTTGTTATTTGAACAAAACAGGATCTCTTAAAGTGCTGTTCAGACTCAGTGAAATTTGGATGACGTGTTACCAGACAACAGCTGCCGCAGGACTGGAGTCTATGCATCCCTGATTTCAGTGTAATCAGTGAGGCATCAGGTTTGCTGTATCTCCTGCTCTTAATTAGTAGGAAAAGCGTAACACAATTGCATACCCATACACAACAAAACCCATCCTAAATTCTGAGGTTATTTTAAACCCCAAACCATATAGACACACACTGATAGTCCTGTTGAGATATGCTCCCTTTATTGCACAAATTCTTATATATATATATATATATATATATATATATATATATATATATATCCTCATGCTGTAGGCATTTACACATTCACATGTAGATATTCACATATGCTGTCCTATACACATGCCAACAGATATGCATATACTTAAAAGCATATTTGTACTTGAGTTTGATTTTACATACTTCCAATAACTGCAACTTCAACTGGCCTATAACCAGCACTGTGACAAACAGAGTATTATTATTGTATTGTATTATTATTTACAAATATATAGCAGCCTTCTGACAATACACATAATCTACATACTGTAAAGGTATCCATAGGGGGGTTTCTAATTTTTTTGCAAACAACTGTAGTAAGATATCACACCTGTCCCTCATGCAAACCCAACCATTTATCCCCCTATCAGCAATCAGGCTATCCTTTCCTCAGC
This sequence comes from Alosa alosa, assembly GCF_017589495.1. Taxonomy (NCBI): domain Eukaryota; kingdom Metazoa; phylum Chordata; class Actinopteri; order Clupeiformes; family Clupeidae; genus Alosa; species Alosa alosa. Next base: position 15,941,326 of record NC_063196.1, read on the forward strand.
CTGACTGGTTTTCTTTGATAGGTTCTAGAGAGAAGTAAAATGGAAAGCTTACAGCTTTTAATGAACACCTCCCGAGGAGAGATAGATTCAGTGATTGAATCTAGAACTAATTAAGATCAAGCAGGAAGGCACTGCAGAGTGTAATGGGTGCAGGCTTGCTCCCTGCGGGCTAATACCCATGGTCCACATGTAGTGACATTTGCCAGTGCAACAGCTAAACGGATATGGACACAAGGTTTAGAGATGATGCTCTCACAAGTTATTATGACCGCCGCGCAGCGAAGCAGCGGTCATATAGGTTTAGTCAGATTTTTTTTTTTTTTTTTCGCATGTCCAAATTTTAGGTCAAGGATTCCCCGACACTGAAAGACCGGGTACACGAAAACTTGGTGGGCATGTAACCCCACATGGATAGCATGGAACCGTCGTTTTTCGTTTTGATCTGTAGCCCCCCCGCTGGACTGGACCCCCCGAAAGGAGGGTAGGGCAGACACAGTTTTCTGTGAATATCTTGAGAACCGTAGGGCCTAGGATGACCATTTTTTTCCGTATGATTGCCTCCAGGGGTCATGTTAACCCATTCCATGTTCACACATGTGCATAAACAGATACACATGCACACACATACATTCACAGTAATCATACGTATGACACATACTCACAGTAGACATATGTACTGTACACATGCATGCATATGCACAAACACACATACGCAGACAAACACACAAGCACGCACACACACAGACACACACACACACACACACACACACACACATAAACATAAACATAAACGTGTGCACGCACACATGCACACAATTCAAGAATTTCTCAGAATTATGAACAGGCAAGATGGGGGTGGGGTTGTATAAAATGAATTTTACATGTGAAATCTATGAACTAATCATGTTTTGGTACTTGTTGTTTAGCAGATACCAATGAGAATTGAGTATGGATAATGCAATTTAGTGAGACAGTTAGAATCATATAGGCCTTTCAGCGTGATTTATTTTTGTGGAAAAAATGTGCTGGACTGGGCGGCGGTCGTATTTTGTACCGCTCTGCGGTACATCTAGTTTTTGATATAAACAAATGTAAAGTTAAAAAAACGGTATTCTGCATATTGCTAGTGTAAACAACAGGTTGTCCATTCCAACTGTTAGTGAATAATGGCCTATTAAGAGCAAGCTATGGGTCTAGGGAGAAATCAATGCTTAAACCTACCTTAAATTAACTGATACCTACAACCTACATTCAGGTCTTTAATAAATGTTAGGCCACCAAATGAATGAGCTATAAAGTGTGAAATAACATCATCAAACTCCAGAGATTCCAGACCCCAGTGAGTGGGGTTGAGAATGGAATGACTGAACCAAAGTCTGGGTGCCATATTGGACAGATCTGGAAGATGCCAGCAAGGGATGCTCACTCCTCCTCAACTGTGGCTGTGTGGTTGCCTGTAAGGCCACCGAGCTGGACTTTGCTGTACCACATTGTGCAAGTGTGAGGGAGGCTGTACTAATAATGATGAAGAGTGAAACCAAAAATCTTTGAATAAATACATGATGTTTAAGCAAAGTCCTTTTTGGCAGGTCCCTCCACTCTGTGGCCATATTGCAACGCTTTTTGGGCACTCATCGGGCATCCATTTCGGCAGAAATGCGCATACGCAAGGCTTCACGATATCAATCTTGCTCCAGCGGTGAGATCACAACACATGATTGGCACGATGTCTTCACAACACACCACATTATTGGCTCAATGTATTCACAACACAGCACATGATTGGCTCAATGTATTCACATGTCAACATTTTGCCGCGGAAGGGGTGTGATTTGGGTAGACAACTGCCATATTGCCGTTACAAACTAAGCTCATGTAGCCTAGAAATTTAGACGCACCCTAGTAGCAGCAAATTACATTTGCTGCCAGGGCTAGTCTAGCAACTCTCCGTTGGCTTGTGAGCTCGAAAAATAAAACTTCTATCAGGCCAATCAAATCGTGTATAGAGTCGTTAGGTGGGCTTAACATAATGATAGATGGCAGAGTTGCAACGGTTTGGCTTGAATTCCCTGCTACTTGAAAACAAATATTATATATAAGTCTATGGTTTAAGTATGAATTGTTTTTTTTTGTGTTATTTGACTAAAATATAATATTGATCCTTAACATGGTGAAAAGCCTAATATACTGTAACTTTTCACTGTGGCGTAGTTCTGAATTTGTGTTCTAGGGACCTGAGTATTATTTCAATGTGACTTTTTCAGAGATATTGACAGTTTATGAGCTAAATATGACTATGATACTAGATTTAAATGGACTTAAAATAAGAAGAACATATCAAAATTGGATTCCGTGTATCAAACAAAGTATAGAAAATACATTATACAACAATTTAAGACTAAAGGAAGCTGAGATAAATACCTTTTCTCTTTTCGGCGGGGGCCATTTTGGATTTTATGGATAACTGCCACTAGGGGGGCCACCCCAACTTGTATCCATGGATTTTTTAAAACCTTAGGCCTATACCTAACACCCTGCCAAAAATCAAAAACTTATCCAGAAGTGCCCAATCTTCATGATTTTTCACATATTCCTTCCCAGCTATTACAGATGAACGGCACAGTGCACCAATTCAACTAGTCTCTTTTGGGGTTGTTAAAGTTTTTTTTTTTTTGCAGAATCTTGTAGATTAGGGGTAGCTCTTTAAGATTTAGGAGGGTGCCCAGTGATATCCCTTGGGCAATTACGTATAGTAAACTTGTTGACTTGGGGTGGCTATTTAATATTTAGGAGGGTGCCTGGTATCCCTTTGGGCAATTTCATATATTGACCCTTAAAGCCCTACAGTATGTGCCAAAATCATGACAAATAATTAGCCTGGAGATTCCAGACCCTGGTAATCTAGAAAGATTAAGGGTCTGGCCACGAATAATGTAATGGCCCAACTCGAGGGGCGGCACCAAGCATGCATTTGAAAATCTCACTGCACGCAATTGGATAAGACTATATGACCAATGTTTACTGACTGATTCCAGACTTTGACGCAACTGGATAACACTATGACTGTCATCTGTTTAGCTCGCCTTTGGACCGCCTATATCAGATACACCGCGATACAAGTGGCAAAAGTAATTTGTGTCACTCATTGCCAAAGTGTCTCGCAGAGACAATTCAAATTGTGCTCTTGCGAGAACTCTGGATTTTTCAGGGTAACAAATAATTGGAAATACCTCTAATTTCAAGGTGAGTACTCATATCAAAAGCAAATCAACACTAATAAATATAAAATACAGTTTGTTGTGTGATAGTTATTCAGACAATACTTCATGCATTCAAATTGAGAAAATGCAACAGGGTTCAGTCTTGGTGGAGGATTTATATTGAATGTTCGCCACAAGACTGCTTGAAAGTCTTTAAGAGATGTGAAAGTGAGAGATTCTAGCACCCATGGATGAATTTCCTCTCTCACTCTGAGAATGAAATCTACACTTTAGCACCTACACCAAACTTTTAAGTCTTATACCTAACTATATTTAGAAGGCTTTTACAGAGGGGTTCATTGATATATTATTCCTAGCCTAATTTATATTACATTTTTCCTAAAAACATGGCAATTTTTTTTTTTCAAAGGCTATTGACAGTATTTTCTAGCCTGACGTCGTCATACTCAAATTCTAGTCAGAATATAGGTCTGATACTCCTCCATTAGGATGTGATCATGGGGTGTGTTTCAAACGATACAGAGGGTGAATCCTGTCGGAAGAACACCCGAACCATCTTCTCCACAATTGCCTTAACATTGTTTTTTGGTCGTTTTTCATTGCACTGTCAATATCTTCTACAACATGGCGAAATCTAAATGTCTACCTTCTAGCAACAGCGTTTTTGTTAAGGGGGAACAGGGATTAATGAAACACTTTGTATAAAACATCATTTACAAAGACATCATACCATACTGCAAATATTTTGTCAATAGCAACCAACATCTGTCCTCTGTCAAAAAAAAAAAAACGTTCAGGAGTTCTTCTGGTCCGAACCGCTCTGGTTCAGTCATAGTTGCTCCACAATGGAACAAGTCCAGACCGAATTTCCCGACCTCAAATGTTGTGGGCGGGGCTAAGTTCGGCTGGCATCCAGGCTAAGTATTTTCTGATTTACGGAATAACTTAAAAAGAGATATCCATAATTCCCTGTGTAAAATACTTTTCATCTACAATGTGTCAACACAATGAAAAAAACATTCTGAACCTGGTTTTATCCAATGTTCAGATTTTGTTTTTTAAAGTTTATGCAAATCAGCACACATTTAACTACATCATGCCTAATTTGTGTGTAATACATTTTTTTTTTTCCATATTAATATAAGTAATCAACTGCTGAATTTTCATAGTGATATCTGCTATTTACATTTTCGACCCTATTTACCTGTAGTATCTCGCATTATATTCAGCACATTGAACAAGAAAGGGTTTTAAAAAAGTATCATAAAGTCAAGTGTCATAACGTACAACAAGTGTCATAAAAGTAACAGTTGGAGAGGCTGGTTCTCCCTGACACCAACAATATGCTAAAGCTTAATGAACTGCTTCATGGCATTTCTCACAAGAGAGGGGCTGTGCTGACTAATTCCCCCTGGGTTTTCTACAGTATGTGCGTGTGTGTGTGTGTGTTTGCATGTATTTGTGTGTGTGTGTGTGAGCGTGTATGTGTCCGTCCAGATACTGTATTATGTTTTTGTTTGCATGAGATAGAGGGAAAGAATGAAGATGCAGAGATGAGAGAAAGAGATGAACAGATGAGAGGAAACAGTAGGAAGGTAAGAAAAAGAAAAAAAGCGAGACTATGTTAGTGTGAGGGATCGTAAGAGAAGACAGAAGATTGACAGACAAAGAGGAAGAAGTGGAAATGAGTTAAGTTTGACGTAACAACAGGATAACTACAAAGCTTAGTATCTTCTCAACTAAATTATTTCATCTATGTGCTATGCTATGTCAAGACAGGAGTTAATGTAAACCAGAGTGTATAAACAGAAGACATCCTACTTCTACTTCTTTGCTGGCAAACACTCTCCACGGTATTACATCTCACCCACAGTACCACCTGTTGCCATGGGAATCATAAACCCATTATGTAATTTCTGCAGACAAAGATATTTATCTGTGTAGGAGGCCTACTTCTTCCATGTTCACAGGGTCTGCCATTGCCACGGTCAGTGTCAACACAATTGTTTCACTCACATCAGCAGTATTACTGTACGTTAGAATAATTTCACATTTTTCAGTAGCAGAAGCAGCAGTTCTGCAGTGCTAAAACAAAAGCTTGTTTATGACCTTTTACAAAGTGGGGTTAGTCGACCCCTCACACCTATTGGGGTGGGTGGGTGGAGTCTCCGCCTCGGTTTGTGAGGAGTTGCAAGGGCTGTTTCTTCCTCCCTTAGACCTCTGGGGATTTTGGGGATGTCTGTCTGACCTTTCCAGGGTCCCATTATGGATGCAGGCTGAGTCACATCTGGCATAGACTCTCCAAGGCCAGAGAAGAAAGAATGAAAAAAAAAAAAGAGGAAACAAAGCCAGAGCTCAAATTGGCTGGGCACACCATGTTCCCCTGGCTCCTAGTGCAATATGTCAAGTAGCAGCCAGCTCACTCCGGACTCCCGCTGATTCATTTGCTTTTATAATGGCCATCAGATAAGAATAGAACATTCAGGAGAGCATGGATGAACACATTTCCTCTTCCTTTTTTCTTTTGTTTGTCTGCTTATTTCTTTCACTCATCCCTCTCTTCATTTATTTTTGTTGCTAGCCTTAGTATTGTTGTTTTGTTCACTTTCCCTTCCTCTGCTTTTCTCGAGTAAAGAGAATCGAGCCTAAACCAGAGTGTGAATTACCCCACCATAATTGGGGGGTACTGCTCCTTCACTTCTATGAGCATCACGGTCCACTACTATATCAGTGATAATCAGTAGGCTACAGAATATCTCATTGTTATTATATATCCAAAAGAGAACTGTTTTGATCAACTCTCAAAAGTTAGAAGTTAGAAGAAGAATTCTAATTACTAGTAAAAGTAATACCTTTACAAGAAGCCTATTTCGTGAAATATTGATTTGGTTTATTTTTAGATTTCATAAGACCTGGAGGTAAGACCCAACCCTCTCATATACTGTATAAACAGAAACCAATTTTCCATTATAGTCTATGGTAGTCAGTGTCAAATCAACACAATTGCTTAGAGATATGTGAAACCTGAGCAATATTTAATGTGGTTAAGGAGCATACTATGAAAAAACATACTACCACAGAAGGACTACAGAGCGGTAACCTACAAGAATCCGATAACTAGAACAAGCTGGGTATCATCAACACTACAGTATCCTACAAATGAGTCACATACACACACATGCACAAATACACTTTTCCTTTTCATCATAGTGTCTCTGTGAATAAAATCAAATCCTAGTTTCATTAAGATAGTATCAGGGTTCTCAGATGAAACTACATTTATTGAACTAAAAATATGATAAGTCCCTTCAGGGCGGAACAAGACCGTCCGGTTCGCCCTGTCGGGACTTATTTTCCCAATAATGACCGGCATTCTATACATTATCCCTTACTCAGAACTCCCAGAGTAGAAGGTTAAGAAGATATTGCTTGTGTGAGTGAGATATGGAATTATATAGAGTTATACAGAGAAGGTAACCTGTTGTGGAAAAGCCAGCATCACTAGGGAGGACAGCTGTGGTTCCCTGTGCCAGGACTGTGAGTACACGCAAGTTACCCATGCTTTATTACCATATAGATGGGCTGTCTGTCATTGCCATTTCCATTTTGATGGAGGCAACATGATTGAATGTGATATACAGCTGTATGACTGGGGTGTGTGTGTGTGTGTGTGTGTGTGTGTGTGTGTGTGTGTATGTGTGTGGGAAAGAGAGAGAGAGAATATTGTTCAGCTGAAAACAGAAGAAAAAGGCCTTCTAGGTATCTTAACACAAACAAATCCATTGCAAGCACACCAGACTGTTGTGAATCTAGCTGCATATGGCAGCCTACAGTACTGTAGGGATTCCTACATTTTTTGGTTTATTGCACTTGGCTGAAACTCTATACCAAATATTTACAGTACCTAGTGGTATTTCCACGTCCAACTGATTTTGTGGATGATAAACATTTCTCTGGTCGTTTTCTGGTATTTGCGTTTTGTGTGATAGCACAGCTTGTGCATTCATCTTCTCTACACTAATATTTCCCCATATTGATTACTCCTCCCTTTTATACAACAGTCTTTTTTTTCCAATACATCCCATGGAATCTCAAAGGCCTGCATACATCAACATGACAGCTAAGAAAATGCAAACACCCCACTGGCATTATCTTTCAAGCCTGTGACACTGTATCAAAGCAGTACCACATACTTTTCGTAGCAACTGATCTTCTGCCATATACGGAAGGAGACCATCCTTACAATGGGCCCTCAGGGATTTTGTGCTCCATTACATTTAAATTTAGTCATTTAGCTGAAGCTCCAAATTGCCATACAGTGCAGGGAAGGCACGTACTCTATCAGTTCCCAGGGAAATGTGCTGATAAGCGGCATCGTCACAGCAGCACTGTGCTCTTCTCATTCAGATGACATATTTTTCTTTCTGGAATATTCTACGCATTAAATGGGCAGTGGTCATTGTTGTTCAGTCACATCTGCAGAAAAAGAGTGCCATTTCAGGAGAATTATTTAGAATATATCTTGTCAGTGAATGGCTATAATCTTAACAGTAAATATTTTACAAACAATGAGGTTAAAATACGGTCAGCTTTGTTTTTAGGTTTGTACAAAATCACTCCGAGCTATTACCACACACTTGGCTCTGGTATATAGCTTTGTGAAGGCCTAGGATTTCTCCACTAAGGGAAAAAACAGCACTGTCTCACACTGGATGTCTTTTCACTGTGACGCCTCCGAAGCAGCCATTTGGCACATCTTCCACGTCTCTCCTTAAAAGCCCATTTTCAGCATTTTAGATCCTCTCACATCTCAATGAGTGACAGCAACTTTCACAGCCCCTCTAGTCTCCTCTGAAATCCACGGCTCCTAGCTGCCGAGAGTGCCATGTGTCTACCTCTGCAAAGACACTCCGAGGCACTGACTCATATGGCCAGGCTGTCGAATCCAATTTTTTTGTCAATCGGTGGATAATTCCTTGTGCCTGGTCTCACTCGAACAGAGGTCTCGTCTTGCCAAACTCATTAGAGATAATTGGCAATTCTTTTTAACAGCGAGGGAAATAAATGGCCACTCTGAGCAGTTCTATCAAGCCCTCTCCACACATCTGAGATCACTACGATATATGCAGATTGGGCCATAGATCTGATCAACATCCAGAGCTTTCAAGGGTAAACTTTTTTGTGTGTCTTCTTGAAAGCCGCAAAGTAGAGTGTGTATGGTCTCTACCCCCGGTGGAGCTTGCAGCTGGTTGCCTGATTCATCTCCCCCTTTGGCCAGCTGCAATCAGCATGCATACAGAACACTCGCCTGAAGGTAGAGCTCTGTTGCCATGGCGAGGGACTCAGTGTTCCGACAGAAGGCTTTTCTGCCGCTCCTCCATAAGCTGATAAGTGGAAGATGCAGGAGCGGAGCGGGAGTGGGAGCTGGCAGTGTTATGACCCCCTTTGCCCCTTCAGGCTTTGCACCACCAGTGTACAGGCAGTGCAGGCCTGGATGGACTAATTAGCTAATCATGCACACCTGGAGACGATGTGAAGATGTGAAGCTCTTGTTTTGGGCACTTTATTGATAGGTGCATTTCTTCTCTTGCAGGAACATTAGGTTGATTTCTCTCTCCTGCTATCTCTTTGCACACTCTCTCTCTCTCACACACACACACACACATACACACACACACCTACAAACATCCTTTTATAGACATCTTTGTTTGACTGCAAATTATTATTATTATTTTATGAGAAACGTAATATTGGTCTGACTCATATCTCTGCTGTCAACCTGCTTCTTGTGGTTTGGTAAGAGACAGCCATAACATAAATTGGGTGTGCGTTTGGGAGCAACAAAACATTTTTGGAGTTCAGACTACTGAGATCTTTTTTTAAATCTTTTTTTCCTGGTATTATTATAGACTCTGGTAAGATAGAGTGCTTCTGCTAAGTTTATTGCAACCTTTCCATCAGAGTATGGGTTTGTTGTTTTGCTTTTTATTTTCTGTTTGTTATTTTTGGGGGTCGTCCTGGCTAGGATGATGATACACAGATTTGAATAGTAGACCAAAGTAAAGGACCTGCTGCCCCAGACCATGCAAGTCTTGAGGAAGCACAGGGAGTCAGAACAGCAGTCATAATGAAGGAGAGACAGGGGGCTCTGCCTCCCACAGAAGCACTTAGCCTGAACCACTGAGTCTTCTCCGAAGCTCCCACACAGTTATCAAGGTCCAATTATTACATCAGAAGTACACTGAAGTTTGTGTCATTTTATGGTAATGCGCTGACATAATAACACAACTAGATGTACCGCAGAGCGGTACACAATATGACCGCCGCCCAGTCCAGCACATTTTTTCCACAAAAATAAATCACGCTGATGCTATATGATTCTAACTGTCTCACTAAATTGCATTATCCACACTCAATTCTCACTGGTATCTGCTAGACAACAAGTACCAAAACATGATTAGTTCATAGATTTCACATGTAAAAATTCAGTTTATACAACCCCACCCCCATCTTGCCTGTTCATAATTCTGAGAAATTCTTGAATTGTGTGCATGTGTGCGTGTACACGTTTATGTTTATGTGTGTGGGTGTGTGTGTGTGTGTGTGCGTGCTTGTGTGTTTGCCTGCGTATGTGTGTTTGTGCATGTGCATGCATGCGTACTGTCTACTGTGTGAGTATGTGTCATGCATTATGATTACTGTGAATGTATGTGTGTGCGTGTGTATCAGTTTATGCACATGTGTGCACATGGAATGGGTTAACATGACCCCTGGAGGCAAACATAATGTAAAAATTGGTCATCCTAGGCCCTACGGTTCTCAAGATATTCACAGAATACTGTGTCTGCCCTACCCTCCTTTCGGGGTCCAGTACAGCGGGGGCTACAGATCAAAACAAAAATGATGGTTCCATGCTATCCATGTGGGGTTACATGCCCACCAAGTTTCGTGTACCCCGGTCTTTCAGTGTCCCGGGAATCCTTGTTGGTGTCACGGTCACTAAATGTACACATAAATTATTTTATTGTAAGGCCCCCATGAACAAAAGTCCACAAAACTTGGCATGCATTCGGGAGGGTGTCATAATGATCCTACACTTTCAATTTCGTGCAGTTTTGACCATGTCAGCCAGAGATATTGTGATGAAAACACCTTGCTTTTTAATTTTTAACTAGGTGGCGCTATACATGAAATAAGTGGTAATGGGATGAGTTGACATGCCCCCTTAAGACCAACATACAAAAAAAGGTGGACCTCCTAGGCCCCACGGTTCTCGAGATATTCACAGAAAACTGTCTCCGGCCACCTACAGGCCAGTTGGTGTATAGTAACATAAATTAATTTATTGTGTGGCCCCCATGAACGAATTCCCTAAACTTGGCGTGCATTCAGAGGGTGTCATAATGATCCTACACTTCCAATTTCGTGCAGTTTTGACTATGTTAGGTCACAGATACCTGCGATTACAACACCTCATTTTTACTTTTTTGTGTTTAACTAGGTGGCGCTATACATAAAATGAGTGGTTATGGAATGGGTTGACATGGCCCCTTGAGATCAACATACAAAAAAAAATGGTCCTCCTAAACCTTACGGTTCTCGAGATATTCACAGAAAACTGTGTCTGCCCTACCCTCCTTTCGGGGGGTGCAGTCCAACCCCCCCTACAGATCAAAACGAAAAAATGATGGTTCCATGCTATCCATATGGGGTTACATGCCCACCAAGTTTAGATCTACCCGGTCTTTCAGTGTCCCGGGAATCCTTGACGGAAATTTGGACATGCGAAAAAGAAAAAAAAAATCTGACTAAAGATTCGCTGTGCGGCGGTCATAATAACGGAATGTTTCTGTAGAGGCGAAGCACATTGAGAAGGCCATTTACAACATAAATGTTGTAGAATCCCGGAATCAAGAACAGATCAGCAGCACATATTTACTTTGGCAAAAAGGGACAACAAATGTCTAATCCAGCATAAGAGGGATCACTGAGCAGCATGTTATTTTTCCCCCTGTCCTATTCTCACTCTCTCACTTTTTCTTTCTGTCATTTTCTACACATTGTACTACCTGCGCCACAGGCTCCGCCTCTTCTGAAGCTCTCATCCAGATCAGTGGAGGAGTCCTCAGACTTCTCTCGCAGTGACTGCTGGCAGCAAACGGCATCCATTAGAAAAGACGCTCTGCTTGCTTTGTGCAAATCAATTACCTGGCTTTTTATTGACCATCATTCTGGGAATGAAAATCCCCTCTGCGCGTTTGATAAAGTGTTCCATCACTCACACATCTGAGCAAACAGGCCTATAGGACATAATAAGTCGGCAGCCTCCACTCAGCTCACTCTCATTCTCCCCCTCGCTTGCCTGGTTCAGGGGAGGCTGTTCTTACAAATATCTGAAGCTTACAGCAGCTTGCAAGAAGCCTGGAACAGGTTGAAAGCAACTTGTGTTCTGCTCATGACATGCGGCCTTAATGTGCCGGTCTCTCGCACATCTGCCAGTCTGTCATAAAAAAAATCTGTATTAATACATTTGTTTTCTTATTTACTGAAACTCAAAGGGGGCCGGGGGGGGATTATCTTGTTCAATAAAATGAACTGTACTGTGTAAAATTTAAGTCAATATGTACCCTCAAGGTTGCCTTCTTCTTTGAGCCATTCAATAAAAATGGCACACGGTTTAAAATGTTTCATCCAGGCTGATATGTATCTAAAATATGTCCTTGGAAATTACCATCATCAGTTTGTCAAATAAATGCAGAATAAATTGATTGCACTCAAAGGTGTAATAAAATCCAGCGCGGCATCCGGAGCAAATCACGGTTCAAATAAACATCTTTGTATTCATCCGGAGTTATAGAGGCCCATCATCCTGCTTGCAACACTGAATGTTTCAGATGGATTTATAAGAAATGAAGAAACAAAGATGTCAAGCCTGTGGAGCCTCTAGTGGCTCTGCCTCTCAAGCAAGACCATCAAAACCATCGCACCCCAGCCAGATGAAGAGATGCCACTGGATCCCCTTAGGACAGCCCAGTGTATCTCCAAGACTCGGAACGCCGCAAAAGAAAATGGAGAAGAAAAAAAAGAAAATAAAGTGCAGGAGGGGAGGTTGTGAGGGAAAGAAAGAGAGACAAAATATTGTCACTGGTTGGTCCTTATCAGATGGGATCAGGAGGAAGCACGGGAGGTGCCTCCCCCCCCGCCCCCCCCCACATGGGCATGACTGCGGCGGGCAGATAAAGCTGTGGCGGCCCCTTCACTTGCCGATTATCTGCACTCCTTCTCTCCCCACCTAGACCACCCTCCACCCTCCTCCATCGAGCTGCGCACACCTTTATCTCCACCAAGTCATTTATTTCAGAGATTGAATCAGAACATACTCACAGCACTAACGTGATGTTTGGAGGGGGGAGAGAAGCGACAAGGGGGGGGGGGGGGGGGTGCGTGCGAGCGAATGCATCCTGTTGGAAACATAATGACTGTATTAGAGGAAGCACTCGTGTCAGAGAAACGAGGGTGATTCTGGAGGTGAAAGAGGTTGAGGTCAAGAAGTATAGCTGCTATAATGCCCATGGCTATGTGCTGTAAAGAGAGTGTTGTTTACAAGCCAGTGTCAATAAATATAGCTGAACACTGCCTATTGAGAACATGCCACAGTAATGGATAAGAATAGAAACACATGGGCTTAAAATTACATTTTTTTCTTTATTTGCAATTGGAGAAGTCTACCCCCTGGAGTGACAGGGTATACTGTAAAACCCAGTTGATGTATGACTGCAATAAGTCACAAGCATTAGCAAATATGTTATACTATTTTTTTTTTAATGGGGATGAATCTTCTAATTTCTCCACTGCTGGTACTGTATTTCCTCTTGCCTCTTCACGAGATATTACCAGTTGCTACACAGTAGCATGATTTGCATCAAACCAAAAATAACCTCGGGAAATATTAGGCAGTCTGCATTTTTTTTAGTTATTCTTCAAAATGGAAAAAGCCAGGAATATTTTTTAATGAAAGGCTGACTGGAGTCACAGGAGTGGGGTGTGTCCACGGATTTCAGGGACCAGAACCAAGGCTTTTGTGCTCTGCAGCACTCCGCAGGACAGTGCAGTCACAATGTGTGTGTGTGTGGTATTGTGTGTGTGGGTGTTGCACCATATGTACCTGGATACCTGTCAGCGTGGGGTGTGTCTTGATATTTGTCTGTGTGTGTGTGTGTGTGTGTGTGTGTGTGTGTGTGTGTGTGTGTACGCACGCGCGCACGTAGTATTGCTCTGCTACCCAATTCACTTACTGTGTGAGTGAGTTTTAATAAAAAGTTCAGCCTTCTCCCACAGGAATAAACCCTGTAGCCTACCCATTGTGTCCGGTGTTTAGTTCGGCAGAGTTTGCTCCCTGTTGAATTCAATCTGTGTGTGTGTGTGTGTGTGTGTGTGTGTGTGTGTGTGTGTGTGTGTGTGTGTGTGTGTGTGTGTGTGTTTTGTGTTTTGTGTTTGAGTGTGTGTGTGTGTGTGTGTGTGTGTGTGTGTGTGTGTGTGTGTGTGTGTGTGTGTGTGTGTGTGTGTGTGTGAGAGAGAGAGAGAGAGAGAGAGAGAGAGAGAGAGAAATTGATATAGAAGGTGGCCTATCTGCTCCAGTTGTGTGCATGGTGGGTGGGAGTGTGTGTTTCTTATTCGAGGGCAGATCTGTGTGGGCATTACACTCAGTCATAGCCCTGTCAGGGGAATGAAGAAGAAAAAAACGACAGGTCATTTCCCCTCTGTGGTTGTAAAAGGACAAAGATGAGAGAATGACCAATCAGGTCCAGTACGTTGGGACTGACAACATGATGCATAATTCATCCTTATGGTGAGAGCATCATGGGATTTCACATACCACGTAGTGATGACATATGTTACACTCACTGTAAGTATTCTGGCACGCATGGAAAATGCATTGTCCTAGGCTGATTTGGACCAAGAAATCGGCACTTACACGTACAGTATATACATTACCTAGTTTCCATCTGTGAGTAGGAAGCTGGACAAAACATACATACTGTAGCAACTCACGATAACACACATTGACATGCATACGGAAATACTTATTCATACATAAAAATATCACCAGTGATTCGTTCAAAGCTAATTGCACTTGTAATCACACAAGCCTTTCACAAGATGAAAGGGTCTTCCTCATTGTGTAGTTAAAGTGAGTCATGCAGACACTCAGAGTCTCTCACTAATGCCAATACTAGATCAGTGTCATTACAATAGCCCACCTCATCCTTTTTAAAATTAATGTACCTCGCAAATACCTTCTTAAACTGCAGGTACTTTTCCATGCAGGTAATATTCTCTCTTGCTTTATAGTTACCCTGTAGATGACTCTGAAAATGATGTGTCTACAATGTCATCAATCTCTCTGGTCTCGTAGTCTTAAGACTTGGCCCTTTTCTATGGAATCAGAACATCGCCATAAAGATTGTGTGCACGTGAAAAGATATTCACATGTGTAATAGAGTTTTGTCTTCGAGAATATGATTTGCACAAGTGTAGAACCGTTTTGTAACTGTGGAATTAATTTGTCTGTGTGCAAAAAAAATGTGTACCTGCAGAAATATTTTGTGCACTTGTGAAAAACCATTTTCAACCATGATTATAGGAAATGCAGAGATTCTTAACATGTGTAATATGCATAATGAACCTTAGTCAATATTACAAATACAAGCATGATATTGATGGCTTTGTAATTATTCACTTTGAGTGACAGCCAATCAATGTAGACAAAAGTGCTGAACAAAAATTCAATACCATACAGTGGTGTTTTTTTGCCATACTCGCCATACTGAATATTCCATTACGTAAGGGATAATGCCCGACGAGGTGTCCATTATCAGAAATAAATGGACGACGCGGAGGCGTGAACCGTCCGACGCAAAGCGGAGTTGCTTCCGCGGGTTGCTGAATGAATAATGAAGTCCATTTATTTCTGATAATGGACGCATCGAAGGGCATTATCCTGTTTATACCATGGTCACTTACGAAATAAATAAATATGAAATAAATTATTAATACTAAATGAGTTTTAGAGCTAAAATCGTTAGTTTTTTCAGCTGTTTACAGTTGATTCCATTGTTGCAAAGCCTGCCTCCAGGCTCAACCGTCGTCCTACTATCGTTATAGTTACCATTCATAAGCATTGATATGGAACTTTTTTTTTACCAGATCTACTTATAGGTGTAGTAGCCTATATCACTTTTCAAACGACACCCTTTTCAACCTAGACCATGGTATAAATTCAATTAATTGCCTTACTTCAGTCAGAGTTACAAATGGGAAGGTCTAACCCAAGGGCTTGTGGCCAGAGAAGGGTTAGAATGCAAGTGGGACATCATGTTACATGGGTGTACATTCCACTCAATCATTGTCAATAGTATTTGTATTTCACTACTGCCCAAATGCACTGTTGCAAAAAAGTATCTAGCAAATAGCTAGACAGTGTCTTACTGTACTGTATGTTAAATAACATCAGACCTATAAGACTTCATATGCTGTAACTCCGTACAGTGGGATGAAAATAACAAGGATACAAGGATACAAGGAAGTTTATTGTCACATGCATATAGTTACTGGAAGTAAGAAATGCAGTGAAATTATGTCTGGTGTCAGCCTATTTGTGCATTTATGGGGGTAAAAGTGCAGTAGAAGAGGGGTTTAGTAGATTAAGTGGCAAGGGCTGCAGAAGAAAGGTGGGGAAGGATTGGGATTTGGGGGGCACCAACAAGGAGCACCCAAGAGCAACAGGGGCAAAGGAAAAAGGAAAAACTCCCTTACCAAGGAAGAAACCTTGGGCAGATCCACGCTCAAGGGGCTAACCCAACTGCCAGGGATCTTGGTGTGTGTGTTGGTCAAATAACTATTGAAACACAACTGAAGGAGATCATGACATTAGTATAAACGAATTCTATTTCAGGCAAAACTCTTTTATGATCTTAATTTCGAAAACATGAACAAAACTTTCTCCTCTTTCGGTAGAAAATCTTTGCTGTCTGGTACAACTTCAAACACCACTATAAAGTGAACCACACCACTGATGCTGGGTTATCAGTATGCCTCCTGTCTCTTACATTGTTCTCTTTGGTCACATAATTAGGTAGGAGGTTTCCCCCCTGCGGAGAGAGGGGAGGGACTCTCTGCCCTGTCTGACACCTACACATCAGCAGGTGAGGGCTGCCACATGCGCCTCTGGTGCATTAAGTGCCAAGGCAGAACAAGAGAGTGCGTAAGAGAGGAGGGATGGTGAGATGAGAAAGAGAGGAGGAGGAGGAGGAGGTGAAAGGTGTCATGGTTGCTCACTGAGTCAATATTGAATTAATCAGGCAGGGGAAATGACTCCTGGGGCAGAGATGTCAGAGGAAGCCACAAACGAGAGGGGGCATCTCAGGCTTGGCATGGTGCAAATGAGATCCTGTTGCCTGGTACCTCTTCCTGTGACATAGAATGACATCAGAAAAATGTGCAGTGGTCTCTTATTTTTTCCCAGCGCTGTATGCCTGCAACTCTACACTAGCAGTTAACCTCAAAAATTAAAGTTGAGCAGGATTTAACTATTAATAATCTTTCATTGACAATCTAAGCCTCGTGTTCAACATTGTAATATGACTTTGGTCAGTTGTGACAGTTTTTTTTTTTTTTTTAAGGTGAGTGGTCAGCCAACTCACATTTTTACAGTCCATAAATAGATAATATCAGTCATTGAATAATATATCATGCTCTGCTAGCTGCATAGATAACTGAATGCATGCATACTGTAGGTGTGAATGATCAATAAGTGCTTTGGCGAGAGCAGATCCTTATCAGGAGCCAGCTTTAGTACGGAATCCTAAACAAACTACATAATATCCGGTTTTGTTTTTTGCTCCTTCATTTCATGTTTTACTTGACCAACGCAACAACACAGAATTTTTTTTGTTGTTGTTGTCCAGCACATACAGAAATAGAAAGCCACCGAGTCAGTTCCAACAAATGGAAATGTCAGAATTATGGAAATCCTCCTGATGAGACCCACAAGGACGGAGATCTACCGATACATGACTTAGTCCAGACACATAATGAGGAATGGACTTACAAAAACCGGATGCAGCAGGACTAGTCATACGCGTACTGAGATGCATCTCCACCTTAAGCCATAGGAGCAACAGCCATCAATAAGTCAATATAGCATGGACTACTGATGTGCTCCCCATTATATTTTTTTTGCAGGAAGAAAATATCACTCTGTCTGTATATATTAGACTAAGACATCCAGCTGATATTTAGATTTCTTGCGGGCGCTCAGTGTCGGTTCCGGGACCCCAGGGTGCAACACAATGAATAATGAGAAAGTTGATGCCCCCGTGCTGGGCTGGAGTCTGGCATCACTAAGTTTTCCTGACTGTCAGGTGCCCCAAGTTCGCCTTCTGCAAACATATCGGAGGTCAACGTATTGACAGCAAGGCATCATGGGGTTTGGGGAGAAGTCTGGACCTGAAGGGGTTGGTCTGACCATGAGAAGAGTTCATCAAACGCTGAACTCATGCAATTTTTCTTGCGGTGTCGACCCTACATACAGAGTTGCATCCTTAAGCAACATCATCCTTGGCAGTGATCAATAAAATAACCACACATGTTCTGAATTCAACACAAAGCAACGTGTGTACATTGGAAGCCATCTCCCATATGGCCATGGTCGATACAGTCATTTATTGTGTCAATCCACCTAAGGATACATTTAAAGGTTATTCTCAAACCTGTTTAGGAATGACATTCATGACACCACTACCATGAAAGAAAAAGCTAGATGTAGCTCTTCCTTTTTTTTTTATTTCTATATTTTGTTGCCATGGCAAACCCATTGATTGGTAGCTGGCCTATTCCTACACGTGAATCATTACCTTGTCAGTAGATATAACTCTTTTTTTTACCTGTTTGTAATCCTTCACATCCACAACAAAAGCATTTTCATTGTGTACAGGGGAAACAAGCCACAAGAAGAAGGCTAATTACAACATCAGAGTAAAATATAAATATATTGTGACTCTAGGGGGAGTTCTACAGTCGCCAAAAATACCTGAACCTGCATAGTGTACCTTTAACTTACCGAAGATCACAGTGCCTACTCCAAGGCAGAGGAAATAAAAGTGTGAAGAGCAAAACATCTACATTCCAGACTTTTTCGTCACTGCGAGAGGTACGTAGGATAGGTGCGATAAGTAGTTCAAAATCCCCATAGGAAAAATCACAAGATACCGGGCAACCTTATATACCTTATATGGGCAAAGATGCCAGCTTTTTTGTAGGCAAACAGAGGTCAATTGACAGTAAGGGGTTGCCCCTATCAATATTGTGGTCGCGTTGATGTATTCCTCCTAATAGAACTTAACAGGCAATGCAGTATCTATGTTTTATATCTATGGAAACCAAACCAAAGTGACTTACCATGTTGTCCATATCTGCCACTGTTTGATGGTAAGAATATTTAGATTCTTGTGAACAAATGTGAGCAAGTGGATGGATGGATGGATGGATGGATGGATTGAAGTTTCAACTTTAATGAGCCTACATTGTTGCCCTTTCCTAATCTTCGCCCTCTCCCTAGCCACATGCACTATGTTTGCGCCGGGCCCGGAGGTGTAGTGGTCTGAAATACTCACATTTTTCCTTTTATGAACCCTCAGTCCATACTCTTTCAGCCTCAGTAGCATCGCGTGCAGGTTGTGAAGGTGGTCAGAGTCATCCGTCCCAGTTATCAAAATGTCGTCAAGGTAACACTGTACGCCTGGCAACCCTGACAAAATCTGATCCATGGCTTTTTGGAACAAGGCAGGAGCTGAGGTGACCCCGAAAGCTAGACGGCAGTAACGGAAAAGTCCCTTATGGGTGCTGATGGTCAGGAGTTCTCTGGACTCTTGATCGACAGGCATCTGTAGATAGGCCTGGTTCAGGTCAATTTTGCTGAACTGTTTACCATGCGCCAGGCCTGCGAACAAATCATCGATGAGGGGAAGTGGGTAGTTCTTTGCTTGCAACACTGGGTTAACAGTCACTTTGAAGTCACCACATATCCGGAGTGTTCCATTCTTTTTTAGGACAGGCACGATGGGTGTAGCCCAGTCACTGACACTCACTGGTTCTAGCACCCCACTTGTCACTTGATCATCTAACTCCTTCTCCACCTTTGGCCGAAGAGCATATGGAACTGGTCGTGCCTTAAATAATCGTGGACTACTCCCTGGTTTAATGCTCAACTTGGCTGTAATGTCTTTCATGTGGCCCAGTTCATTTGTGAAAAGATCGCCGTGCTTCTTTAAGATCTTCTCTAACGCCGTTTCTCCCTTGTTTAACATTCGTACTGCTGGCCAGTCAATTTTTACTTTGTCCATCCATGATCGACCCAGTAGGGATGGGTGATCGCCCTGTACGACATACAAAGGCAATTTCAAACATTGGCCATTCAGTTCAATGCTGTACAGTACAGTAACAATGCTGGTGAAAATTTCAACATGTAATTTGTGCACATCTCTTCCATTCTGCAACATTTCTCTACGTATCATCATGCAGGGCTAATTCAAAAAAGTTCTGTCCCAGGAGCCAATTAAGATTACACACATCAATATGCAAAAAGAGTTCCTGCAAGGCATGGGTGGAACATGATGTTGTAACATAAATTTTAACACTTTACCCGTTGCAGCACTCAACTGTTGTGCCTCCTTGGCTGCCATTTCCATGGACACGCTAATTTCTGTAGCTCTTGTCAGTGTTAGGTTGCTTTCAGTCAGCAGTTTTCTCTGAGTAGCCTCATTGCGTAAGCCACACACTAGGCGGTCACGAATAGCATCGTTAAGTGCTTCATCTCTGAATTCACTGTGTTCAGCTAACTTTCGGAGTGCAGCCATGAACATTGTAACACTCTCCCCTTCTTCATGGTTTCGTTTATAAAAACGGAACCGCTCCGCAATTAACAAAGGCTTCGGCGAGAAATGTGCCGTTAGTGTGTTCACAATCTGAGTGTATGTAAACTCTCCTGGCTTCCTGGGCTGTGCCAATGACCGAAACAAATTGAATGTTATTGCTCCCATTACCGTCAGGAATGTTGCCACTTTCTTGTCATCACTGATCCCGTTTGCCAGCACGAAGAATTCAAAACGTTCAGTATAAGCACTCCACTGCTCCACACTATCATTAAATGGTCCGATGTTTCCCAATACTCCCGACATGACAGTAGTAACTTCGCCAACACCCAGCTCTTCACACAAGCTGAAGTTATCGTCTTCACTTTCTCTGCCTCCTGTGTTATCTTCCTCCGATTGACTAGACATTAGTCATTGACTAGACTAGCCACTGTCAGAGCTAGCAAACGTTGCGACTTGCATGACAAAAAAAACGACTAACTTAAACTTAAAACTCTCACTGTCTTCATGCATCTACGGTCGATCAAAAGATGCGTGAGATCAGACATATGTTCGTCGCCAATTTGTTATATCTTAATAACAAGGTAATCCGTAATAAATGAATAGACCGGAGGCAGCTTGCCGTTAAAGGAGAATTCTGGTGTGATATTGACCTAAAGTGTGTTGAAACATGATACCGAGTGTGAACGTATGTCTCATAGCTCACCTTGGCTTGTCCCCTGCACTCAGAAATCTGGCGCTAGTTAGCCAATGCTACCAACAGTTTTTCGTTGCGGTGCCTCAGTGGAAATGCATGGATTCAGTTGCTTCCAGTAGCAGCAACTGGAATCCATGCATTTCCACGAAATTATTTTTGGAATCTGATCCCTTATCATACCTGTTCGTTCGTACTCGTGGCTCGACTTATCGTGACTAAATTCAAGATGGCGTCGAACGGTAAAATTCCTTAAGGTACTGTCTGTATAAATCGTCTTGTAAATAAACTACAGTGCTTTTTCAAAGTTCTCAATGTCTCGTTTTAAATGTCAAGGCCCTCAGAAGTCTACCAATGAAGTATGGAGCTACTTTGAGCCTCGCAAATGGTGTAAAACAGTGATTTATTTGCATGGCTAGGCCGATGCCCGAGGCACCCCCAACAAAAAACTGTTGGTAGCATTGGCTAACTAGCGCCAGATTTCTGAGTGCAGGGGACAAGCTGAGATGAGCTATGAGACATACGTTCACACTCAGTATCATGTTTCAACACACTTTAGGTCAAAATCACACAAGAATTCTTCTTTAACTAATTTATATATGAATCTTGAAAGATACGGTACATAGAACAACCTGCCCAATAGGGGCACTTCAGTACAGTGGCCCAACAGGGCCAGAATTAAGGATACGAAGTGTAAAACTCCAATACACCACAGTGAATGTGTGATTTTTTTAAAGTTAAACGTTGCAACTGGTGAATAAACTCTTTTGAGAGGTGGATAAACTCTATTTATGAAATTTCAGAGGTTGATAAACTGCATTTACTTGCGTTTAGCCTCTACTACATCCCTGGTTTGCGCTTTCACATTGAGGGAAGGGTGATTCCCACCTGAGTGCACTCGGTAATCGAGGGGTAGTGGTTCACCTCAGTTTTGTATATGCAGCTACAATTTATTAATATACTATAGGCCTATATGTTACAGACACTTTACTGTAAATGCAGCATTGGAAGAGTTTGTTGCAATTTTGCACTTTTTTAATTCTTCAAAGACTGAGTGGTAGTCAACAAGACCCATATTATTCTTCATTAAATTCAGCCTATCGCTGAATGTAAATGATGTGTGATTTGGGTGATCTCATGTTGCAGCTGTGATTAGTAGAAGATATTAGCTGTAAATGACAATCCAAGGGACGATTTTGTTGGAAATCAAATGGCATTTTTTTTTTATTATAAAATGGACTACAGTTTCTAAACCTTACTGTCACACCATGGCCACTAAAGCTGTGAAACTCACAAGGAAGAGGCTTGATAAACGTGGTAGTTTTCATTAAAGTATGGCACTCGCCCAAGTCTATGCAGGGGGATGTTCAAAGGCCTGACTGAACAGAGGGAATTAGTGTGCAATCTCAATCCCTCACTTTTTTATAACAGCACCCCGCATTAGTGGGGAGAAAACATGAGACATAATTCTGTGAGAAAATTGCCTCAAATCATAGGCAGCCTCCAAGGCTGAAGGGAAATTAAGGAGTATCAGGCTTAATGGATCGTGAATTACCTTGTAGTTTCACACTCCTCCCTTTGAAGTTGTCTTTTATGGAGAAATATTAAAAAATGAGACTTTCAAAACAATGTGCAAAAATCCCAACCCGCAAATCTTTCATGGGTTTTAAAGGAGCTTTTTGACCTAGAATCAAACAGCACATGTATTTGTGATTTGTGTACAGTAACAATGCTGGTGAAAAATTCAACATGTAATTTGTGCACATCTCTTCCATTCTGCAACATTTCTCTACGTATCATCATGCAGGGCTAATTCAAAAAAGTTCTGTCCCAGGAGCCAATTAAGATTACACACATCAATATGCAAAAAGAGTTCCTGCAAGGCATGGGTGGAACATGATGTTGTAACATAAATTGGGTTTGTTTGTTATCTAAAAAACAACAAGGCAATTACATACACTCTGCCAATGCAATATCTTGGCCATACCCTGCTCGGTGTCAGCTGAAATAGATTTTCAAATCAATTAATTTTTCAGAAAGACAGTGGGGATGTTAAATGGCCTTTACACAGCACCCAGAGACAATTGATAGAGGCAATTGTGTTGGTGATTAGTGTGTGAAAACCAATCTGCTCGAGTCAGTGCAGTGATTGGGGGAGTGTGGAACATTCCAGAAATATAGCACTGTGATTAGGGTTTAAGAGAGCACATTTAATATATCTGCACTTTGTTTTTGTCTGTCTTTTGTCTGTCTCCTTCACTCATCTTATTTTCTTTTTTTTTATTTGACTTTGAAGACACACTGAAAAATTCATTTAAAAGGTAATTATCATTATCAAGTTTTTGGTCATATTGTTGTCAAAAAAATCACAATATATTTATGACCAGCGTTACTTCAAGTGTGCCTTACAGCTTTTTAATCATTTACATGGGATTTTAGCTCATTACTAAAACTTGCTAAAGATGTTTTCTAATGCAAAATCAAATTATTCTTTGACAGTGGTTTTCTCAGGTTTATGCTGCAGCATATAGACAATGGTTTTGTTCATGTTTTTCATCCAATAAGATAACAAATAGCAAACCAATTAGAGTTATATTTGTCACGCTCTTCCTCTGAAGTATTCATGCATAACAAATGTGACCGGACAACATCACATAATGCATTTTTTTGACAAGAATAATATTAAACAGTATTTGGTGATATTATGCTAATTAGTCACATTCCATAACTTTCTAAGTGTTTATTTTAACACTGTTTTGAGTTTAATGCAGTAAAAAGTCTTTCTCTTCAACCATTATGTCGACACAATATGTTTATTTTTCCATGAGCAGGCTATGCATCGATTAGCTCATAACAAGCAGATATTAGGTAAAGATCTTACATTTTTAGAGATTTAGCAAAGTCATCTGGGTAAATACTAAATCAACATAATTTGGGGTTAAATGTGAACCTGAACCTGTGAACTTGAAGTGAGGATTTAACAATTCAAATTTTACACTTGTAATGTTACAGTACTTTGAATGTAACTAAGTACAGTATGACTTGGACTATGAACATCTTGGCAGCTGGCAGCCAGGACAGGTAAAATGGCAATGCTTGAAAATAAGCTGAGAACTGGAGGTGTGTAAGCCACATTTCCTCTGAAAGAGGCAGAGCAAATACATTTTCTCTCTGGCAGGTCTGCATCTGGGACGGTTTGTCTGAGCATGTGGAACAGGAAGTACTCACATGACCTCAAAGCACAGCAAACAGATGCTGTGTTTGCACTGAACTTATTGGATAGAAAATGACCTGGAAAATAAAGATGAAATTCTTCACTGTTTTCATTGGCACTAGGCTACACACATTTATTGTAACACAAAATAGTGTTATGATCATTAGAAGAAGGCATGGTAAAACACCATGTTTTCCGAAGAGTCTTGAACTATCTCCAGGCATCTTGGGTATAGATTGTGGAGCGAAATGTGGCAAAAATTGCAGCAGTGTAATGTGCAATACAAAGTGGGCATAATGATTTTTGAACTCCATAGATATTGTAGCTGCTTTATCTAGACTGTCAAAAGAATCTTTTGATTAAACATGGAAAATTGCAATCCTTCTCATCACTGGCGTAATCACACAGTGGATTTGTATTTCCTATTCCACTACCGTCTCACAGATGTTACTTTTTTTGCAGTTCATCCATGCAATGATGTGGTATAAAATTGGCAAAACTAAGGTACTACCTACAGTATACAAGTGCATGAGGATAAATTGATGGCCTGTTTTTTCACCCTTCACTGGTCTCTATGTCTCTTAATGTACATACTACTCATGAGCTGAACAGATGAGGCTACATTAAAGAGTAGTTATTTTTTTTAGTTTATTACATCTCACATACTGTGTCACATAATTCTACCCGATACAGAATTGCAGATACAGAAGTATCTAGATAAGTTACAGAAATATAAAAAGCAGAAATAGCATGGGCCGCCAAGATGGCAGTTATTACATCTCTCTTTATTCTCCTGTTGACCCTTATCATGGGTTGAGAGCATAAAAGGTGATGACTTAAAGAGCAAATATATCATATTGGCCAGTGGGTGGGCAATGGTGTAATCTGGAATATTATAATAATTACAGGCCACAAATAGCAAATAGTCATTACCTGATAATCTGATAATCTTTGTGGTCATGACTTGTCCCATGTGTCAAGAATGAGTGCCATGTAAATAACCTGCGTCATACAGTATGAAACTGAATTTGTATAATTATGCATCCATAATCACAGTTCATGAAAATCCAGATTGCATATTATTTATATATTCATAAACTGTCCTCAATTTAACAGATCTTAAGGATGGAACCTCTCTTACCCACTTTCCCACATCAATGCAGCCTCCAAACAACTTCCACAAGAATTTGTGATGTGTGATTTGTCTGTGACCATCCTGTATTAAGATTTCATAGGTTCATATACCAGCACATTCATATTTAATGAGGGATAGAGCTGAGGACATGCAACAAAACAATCGCTTGGAACCCTTGGCATCTGTTAATCAATTTATTGTCAGGCTGTGAGCAGGAGAAAAAAATAAAATAAAGGATCAGGAAAAAAGAAAAGGTGCGGAAAATGTCTAGGAGTCAGTGGAGGTCTATGTCTGGTATCTCATTACCATCTATAAGAGATAGCTCTCTAATCATTAGTGAGATAATTGAGGAGGATAGAGACATTGACAATCTCAGGGCATTATCTGAAATGGCTGTCTGCCAAAATACGATCCACCTCTTTATAAATGCATACAAACAAAGACACCTAGCTTGTTTATGTTACTATTTGGCCTGGTATTATCCTCCCCCCACACACACACACTCAAACACAGACATAATCACTTACAGTACATGCTAGTATGCTGTCATGCCTCCACACAGACATGTGCAGATCTGCAGATAAAGCATGTAACTTCTCTGAAAATCATCTTCATCGCAGTGTTGGAGCTGTAGACACCCTCCCACACATAATGCACTGAAATAGACACCCCACCAACACAACCAGAGTGGATGCTTGCCTCGGCACTTTTGAGCCGTAAAAACTGACATCAGTTGAGTTCATAAAGGCCCTCGGAATTGACCAGGCACAGGCTGACAAGCCATTAGAACAACCAGAGTGAGCTCAATCAAAAATCACACAAACTTGGAGACCAGAGGGTTAGGCAAAGCTCATCGAGCAGACAAGCAGTCAACCTCTGTATGCCATCTGCCGCCTAGAATAAAGAGCCTCAGATGGGCTTTCCCGAGCATGTGAGTCCCTCTCTGACTCCATGCTCACCCTGGGGGAGCTGGGGACCATCACTACCGAGCTGCGGTGTCTGGGTCCTCCAGTGCCTGCTCCCCAAAGCCCTCATGCCTCGTTCACACATGCTAACTGATGCGAGACAGTGCACTGGCATTGGTGGATTGACACTCGTTGTAGACTCTCAGCCCACTCATGCAGAAATGGAGTGTGCTGCATGTGGTTCATTTGAAGACAAGAGTGGAGCTGTTGACCTGCGGAGAAACGACTGAGTCATCACTTAAAATGAGAGAAGAGGCATTCAAGAGTGCCACAACGGAAGACTGCAGAATGCTTTCTTTAAGCATACTTCATTTGCTGCAGAACACTAATGTCTCATTTGTATGCAGCCTAGGCTGGTATAATAACAAACTGGAGACTTTGGCTGAACTTTCAAGGTCAGTCATTAATGATTGTTATATGTATCGCTGAGGTGAATACCAGGGATGTTATGAATTTCTGAAGACATTGATTGTCCTCAGGATAAAGTATAAATATGTAAAAGGTAATTGGAAATTACACTCAATTTCACCATCTCTACTAGAGATGTATATCTTAAAGCGGTACCATTTTTTACACAAATTTGAATAGGCCATTGCTAGTATTATCAAGATTGCATGTATAATCTTAATTGTCAGCTAGGCCCAGTTTGACCGAGGGAGGGGAGCTGTCGATATTAAAAAACATTGAGAGGCTGGGTCACCGCTGTCCATGGTACTGAAAGCAAGATGACTTCATATTTTATCCTCATTTGAATGCAAAATAACATAGTTATATCCCATGCAGTCCAAATGAATATAATATATTAATATCCAACTGAACTCACTTAAATTAAGTTATCTGATTTGCCACATTCATTTACCTCCATGTTTTGATGTTCATGTTGACAACTTGATTGCTTTAATTCCTGCAACAATTTACCTGGTGGGACAGTCCAATTGGACAAATCATTTTTGAAGGTGCAAGAATGTAATCTACGGCACTTCATAAGACATACACAGACACATAAGCCTCTGGAGGATTTCTGATCCTCTGAGATTGAGAAACATATTACTGTGAAACTACCAGTTTCTAACTGCGGCAATAATAAACGGCTCAGCCAGAGGTGAGTGTGGGGACATCCTGTTGCTATGCGCTCATGCCGGAGTGTGTCGGACTGTAGTTTCTCTCTAGGTCATATTATATTTAAGCGCTGCATTGCTGATGACTGACTGTGTGCTCTTCAGCAGCGGAGAGGAACTTGGATTGTGGCACAGACAGAAAATAGCAGCACAAGAGGGATTGTGAGTGCTGCAGGGTAAGTGTCTATAACTGTCCCATGTTTCCTTTGGGAGTAGAGCCAGAGCAGAAGAAGAGACCATGTAATAGTCACATCAATGAAGCAGGGCTGGGAAAGGGACCCTGGGTATTAGTACAAGATAGCGTGAAATTGGTATATTTTGGAAGGAGCTACAAATCGAATGTGGGCACTGCTGCTTTACTGTTGTGGAAAGAAGTTTTATTTTGTGGGAAAAAAAACAGTTGGGGGTTTTAAAGAAACCACAGTATGAAGTTGTGAGTATAGTATAAGTATATATACTCTTTTGAACCTGTGAGGGAAATTTGGTCTCTGCATTTAACCTAATCCATGAATTAGTGAAACACAGCACACAGTGAGGTGAAGCACACACTAATCCCGGCACAGTGAGCTGCCTGCAACCACAGCGGCGCTCGGGGAGCAGTGAGGGGATAGGTGCCTTGCTCAGGGGCACTTCAGCCGCGGCCCACTGGGCTCGAACCGGCAACCCTCCGGTTACAAGTCCAGAGTGCTAACCAGTGGGCCACGGCTGCCCCCTGGTATAACGTGTTACATGCAAGATAACAGTCATTACAGTCATTTCTTTTTTGAGAGAATAAAAGAAATAAAATAACCAGAAAAGCTTCAGAATTGATGGTGTATTGTGGACACAAAGGACATTGATGTAAACATCCCCTTCATATTTGCCGATAACACAGTGCCATGGTCTACTCTACTCATTGTTTGCATACATCTTAAAATCTTTTGAACATCCTCTCTTTTCTCCATCAATTAGTCTCTTTGGTTTGTTCAGTGAATACATTGGTAATAAGAGTTTGATTACTATTCATACAAGCCATTGACATGTTAAAAACAGACCAACACATGAATACACACACACACACACACACACACACACACACACACACAGTCACACATCCCTTATGCTTATTTGGACAATATAATGAAAAGCTGGATGAAAGCTCCCAGGAGACCAGGCTGAACCAAAGCTGAGGTAACAGCGGAGTCCCTACGGGCACTTGATGGGAGAACAGGAAGATTTTACACAGATGCTACCATGGTTACACCTGAGAATGCACTCTCAGGGCAGCCATTCATTTTCTGCCTTTTAATTCGTCTCCATTGTGGAGCCAAAGGTTGAGTAAGGATTCATGGATGTGTGTTGTGAATGAGGAGACCATATTGTCTTAGATGTTATCTTTCTCCTGAACGGCATATTAAGTCTGGGGGAGAGATGGGCTCGGCAGTCTACACCTTCTGTACCGGATTTGCAATGACACCTTATAATCAGAGGCCATGGAAATCATTTGTATACTGTAAATGGTGTGACACATATATTTCCAGTGCTTCAGGGTAGAGAAACATTTAGCTTTTATTGATGGATAAAAAAAATTCTATTTCAAGGCAGCACAGAAGAATCTACAAGAACCTGCATTTATATTACATTGATGATTTTGATTAAATAAGTTACTTTTATGAAACTAAATACATTTCTGATTTATGTGAGGTCCACATAGCTAGCTAACTGGCATAACTTCTCTCAAGGAATTACATTGCTTTTCTAGTAATCAAGACAGGTTAATCAATATTAGAAGACCAGTGCCCTGGATGGGAACATTTGTTTGTAACGCTTTCCATCAAGGTCATCAAATAGCCTGATCCTGCTGCTTCACAGCTAATAATCTCTACGTCTGCCTGCTGATTTTCCTGTTATAAGCCCAACCAAACACTGTGAAATCAGGTAATGGCCCTTCCTCCTGTGTGTATGAAGAGCGTATACCTGCTGCGAGAACAGAGGTCAATTAGCAGCTGTAAATCTCCAAGAGCCAGCACAAACACAAGCTGCCATTATCTGTAATGAAGCTCTTAGCTGGAGTCTATTCCAGAGTCCAGTCCGATGTGGATAATGACCAGATGGCGTGTTATGGTGGTTGTCACACTTTCTACATGCTGTGATCATCGTACTTCGGTTTCTTGCAATTGCCCCCACAGTGTTGAGGTCAGTGTAGGGAGCGCAGAGAAAAAGGTCAGACTGACACCGGGCAGACATGTGCGAGCACAGGATAAGAGTACAGGAAGAAGTACTGAGATGACACAGTCTGACCGCTCCATGTGTTCAGCTCTAGCATAGCCAGAATAAATTCTCCATCTAATAACTTT
Source organism: Alosa alosa (assembly GCF_017589495.1). Taxonomy (NCBI): domain Eukaryota; kingdom Metazoa; phylum Chordata; class Actinopteri; order Clupeiformes; family Clupeidae; genus Alosa; species Alosa alosa. The sequence goes on from NC_063196.1 coordinate 15,970,940, forward strand.
CCTCTCACTTTTAAATAAAACACAGAACACTCCAGGGAGAAGAGTGCTGGGAGATGGTAATGAGGAGCAGACTTTTCATTTAACCTCTTAGATAGCTACCTTCCACCACACTTCTCACAGGCAGAATTATAAAAGATTTTTTAATACTTTTAGCCAGTGTAAAATGCAAAAGCTTGGTCAAAAAATGTGTAGCCCGGGTATATCCAGACACTGAGCCGACTGCTACCGAAGCAGGATTAATGTATTAGTCCTATCCTTTATTAGACAAATGCATGCTGGTGTTGTAACTCAGAGTCTTGCCTAATTGCTTTTTGTTTTCTTTCCCTGTTTTGCTTTTCTATCCTCACTGTACCCATTAGCATGGCATCTCTTTTACGCTAGCGCATGCATGCAAACAACAGTGACCTTTAAGGCTGTTTATGTACAATATATTTTTTAAACAAATTATCATTAACCATTAGAGTGCTAAAATGTCACTAGTCAGAACTATGTTCTTTGCAAGAAAAGTAGCACCATCATTACCCCACAGAAACGTAAGAAGGCAACAGTGTTTCAGTTGATATGACCTACCCTGATTAAATGAAGGACTGAGACAAATTATACTTAACGGTTTTCAACTTTGCTTGATTTGGTCATTTGTTATGTCATTAATGAATATTTGTACCCAATGTAGGAAAACAGCATACTTCTCATCTCTGTTGCAGCCCTGCCAGTGTTGGGGCAGCCCATTTGGCTATGAGTTAAACGGCCCCCAATAAGCTACCTACAGTATACTGTAAGACAGGTCTAGGAAGTGCTAATGTATATTGCAGGCCCTATATCTTAATTCATTTATCCATTCAAAATGACTTAAATAGAATTGATAGGTAGGTTAATGATCTATATATTAGTTTGTCCGCTTTTATGTATTTATTACTGAATACAATTTGTTTCACTCATTTCCGCATTTTAAATTCAGTAAAAGTACAAAGTGTTTCATCTGTCACATACATTCTATGGCTATTTTGACCTAACATAATGGAGAAATGCTACCATATCTAAATGTGCATTTGTCTAATGTTTATGTGTCAATGTGTGTGTGTGTGTGTGTGTGAGTGTGTGTGTGTGTGTGTGTGTGTGTGTGTGTGTGTGTGTGTGTGTGTGTGTGTGTGTGTGTGTGTGTGTGCATGCATGCATATGTTTTTCTCTGAAATACAACACCATTCATTTCTGTGCCAATAACACCCTCTCATCTTGTCTCTGATTGTGCCTGAGCTCCCCATCCAAGAGAGCTATAACTCAGAAGACTTCTCATTCCATGTCTGACCATGGCTTTTTTGTCTTGTCAGAAAGCCTGGCTTTTTCAAGCCAAATAGAATTAGGCACCCGGGTTTCATGGTTGGTTCTGCACAGAACCTCTTGTCCCTTTAGAGGACAGTGAACCCAACAGACGAAATATCTCACACATGGTGTCACGCACCGGTAAAAGAGCCGTTTATCAGGATCAAAACTGGCTTTGTGCCACCGGTGGATAAGGCAGCCAAGATTATGCACCCTGGTTCTATGTTTTGGAAAGCCTGATAAACACTTGCTGCTGCACTGAAACGATAATTTCTCTTGAATGTTACAGATCCAAGAAAACAGATTGAATATGTGAGATAGTGAAAGAAACTGAATTGAGAGACAGATGGAGCAAGGGGAACCAGGAACAGTCGAGGTGTTGGAGAACGGAATTAGATTTCCACTTGCCTATGTCGGATGCCTTTAATCTTGATTGATGCCAAAGATTACATTGCAGGGCCCTCTCCAACACACCCCAGTGGTAGATTAACAGTGCTGCTCCATGGGGGTGACATCAGTACCTTTCACTCAGTTGACCTTGGTGGATGTGGAGGACCAGGGACACAGTGGTGGGTACAGATATATCCTGTTAGTGTCACATGTAATGTTAGGAAATGTAGGGAAGTGCCACAACAGCACGAAAAAAGATGAAAACAGAGAGCAAGACCTCAGAGGCAGAAAGGAGAGGCAAGAGGAACTAATGAAGGAAAAGCATAAGAGACAAAGATGAATATTCATATTTCTGTATTCTCATAGCCTCTGGTTAAGATGTAGTGTCAGAAGTTCGGTGATGAGCCCCCTAAAATACGTAAAATACCTTCCCAACGGATGTATGCTGCCTGCTGCCCCAACACACGCACACATACACACACACACACGCACACACTCACACACACACACACACACTGTCCCCCTTAGTCTCTCCAGAGAGGTCTTTGAGCCTCCATTCACCAACTATAATCTGCTATTTCCTGTGGCTGCTAAGGGGTGTGTCTGGACTTCTCTCTAGTATCTCTGTGCCGTTTCTCTAATTCTGTGTGTAATTTCATTAAGCTCAAGCACATCTGCTCGCCTCGGGAGATGAGAATATTCTGCTTTGGAGAAGATTTGAAGCTCACAGCCCTCTGATGTTAGAAACTCTGCACTGCTAGAGTGCGACTGCCACCAAGAGAAAGGGAAGAGGGGCAAAAGCGATTTAGTTAATTTGGTATTGTGTGTGTGTGTGTGTGTGTGTGTGACCGTATTAGGCCTCACACACATCCTGCATTTACATTTTCACTGAGAATTTTCGCTTCCATTTTCAAAAGATTCCCATCCTAAATATCTTAGGAAATGAATGAAACCTGTTATATTAAAAATTAAAATCATTTCCATTATATGGTTGATTTTTTTCTGTAGTCTTTGGCCCCTATCGTACACCTGGCGCAAGATGGTGCAAAGCATGACGCAAAGCTTATTCTTATCTTACACTCAAGTGAGGGATTTTTCACCATGCACTCCACTTTTATTAAACCTTGCGCTCAGGGTTGTGACAATTAAGCCTCTGACCATCCGTTCCTGATCACCAAAATAGGGCCCTACGGGGTTTCGAGAGCAGGTTTACCGGTTTCCATTAACAACATAAAAGCATGGTAATTTCTCTCAGAGAGCTACCACGCTCCACCATCACACAAACACAGGAAGAGGCTCCAGTCCGTATAAACAAGCTCATGTGCAGGTGCGGCCCTCGGCCACTGGTGCTATCAGCACCATCCCAGATGGCGGTAATTTGCTGGATGGTTTGGCTCTCTTTGTTTTGACCAAGGCCACCACTGCTGTGCTCTGGCGCAGGTGCGGTCCCTCCCCCATGAGGAGATGAACCATCTCACACAGCTCACTCACTCAGGGGTGAAGACCCACGGTTCACAGACGTGTATACTGTGACAGCCATGGCAACAGCGCATGCTGATATTAATTATATATTTTTGTGTTATTATTATCTTTCAAAGTGTATCTAGCAAAGACTGGATTGGGGAGTCTTTTTGTGGCTGAGGACATAGACTGTATATATAGAACAGTCTATGGCTGAGGACAACATCTGCTTGTGAAAACAGTAGATTGTAGCTCTGATGCGCTAACAGTGTACAACTCTGCAAGCCTGGACAAGGCTGGAATGCTGCATGAATCCTTCAGTGTTATATGATACTTTCACACTGCCTACATTTAATATCTACATTTTACTCTAGCAAAGATTCACATGTATCACATATCGCATGTTAATTTCTTAATTCATTTATAATGTAAATAAATGTTTTGGGTTGTATCAACAGTACTCCTCTGCCAATGTAATTTTGAGCAGAACACAAACACACAACATAAAACAGCAATGTACACACATATAAACCACACATAATGGTTCATAATTAATATAACTATTTAAATAATCCTCCCCTTTAACTGGAGAGACATTTTTGTGGACATGAGTAAACAATGTGAAATGCGACACCAAGTGTGTCAGTGAAGCAGTTGAACAGTATTATAAAACATTGCCGCAACTTAATCAAGCCAGTACCATCTTAAATGTGATTACGATATGAAAATTAAAATGGATGTCTGCAGCCTCTTACTAAAGAAGTGATTAATGTTTCCTCATAGACAATAATATGCAGCAAGGCTGGTGGCACAGACTGTTATGAAAGCAAATTAACCTTAATCATAGTAAAATAAGTCTATGATAGCTTTCTTCAGCAGTATACTGTATTATCAAGAGGGATCACAGGCTGATACTAAGACCACAATTAAAAGTGATGAGCCTGATAGCAACCTAGTGGAATGTGAGTGGAATGTGTTTCAATTGGCCTATATTGTGCTTCATGTAAATACAAAGTTTGGGAAACAAATTATTGAAGACTTCAAGACTCACCAGCCCCATTACACAAAGGCAAAGACCAGTCTTCATATTCTTCCATTTTCCAAATCACAGTAAGTGCCCTGGCTCTCACAGTTTATAACGGGTCAGTAGAGGGAACCGGATAGTTTCTTGGTGTTTTATGCCCCCAACATATTCTTCAAGGCAGCGCTGCCTGCAAGGCGCTATGGTTAGGCATGGGTTGGGGTTAGGTTTAGGATAAGGTGCCTTCAAGTTGACGGTGGCAGCGCCGCCTGGAAGACGACGTTGGGGACATAAAACACCATCGAGCGCCCCGGATAACTCCGCAATCATCTCCAGCCTTGACTTTGTTGCCTTCATGATTTTCCTTTAAAAGTTTCTTATAAAGTTTATTATAAAGGACATCCACAATGACAAGCCAGCTACAACCTGCCACCCTCTCTCCCTCTTGTGCACGCTCAGACGTGTTCCCAATTAAATGGAGTAGCATAACATTCAAGTTAGATAACCCAAAAAGTATCATCCTTAATGTAGCATGCTGGTGCATATTGACATTATGATAATTATCTAAGAAGAAGAATTTGCAGTAAATATATTGGTAACACTTTAATAACTACACACAATTAATTTATTAAGCATTTGTTACTTATTAGTTAATGGTTTGTTCATCATTAGTAATTTATTGTTTATACATAATTTATCATAAGTAAAGCATTTGTTCACACAGTTATACATGGTTTGTTAATAGTAAATAAGCCTATCCAAAAAGATGTTTGTAAGTACATGATTTATACTTAATAAATAATGAAACAACCACTTATAAATTAAATCATTTTCCCATTATAAACCAGTTGCAAACCAGTTGTATGATTTTATTTATAAGTAGTTGTATAAATCATGTATAAATCATGTACTTACAAACATATTTTTTGGATAGGCTTTTTCGCCATGAACAAACCATTTATAACTGAGTCAACAAATGCTTTACTGATGATAAATTATGTATGAACAATAGTATACTAATGATGAACAAACCATTAACTCATAAGTAACAAAGGCTTAATAAATTATGAATTTATTGGCTACATTTTGGTGCCCCCTCTGTCCCTGATGCATGTGGTGGTAGCAGCGGCACTGTCCAGGCTGTCTACAGAATTTAATACATTCTTCCCCGGCTGACGCTACACCTTACTAACAAATTTCATGAAAATCGGTATTGTTTTTGCACAGCACCAATAACATAACCTCCTTGGCGGAAGTAATCACTAACATTCAGTTCCAAGCTCACGCTCAAGGCTTGACACTCAAAGGTTAACACACATGACAATCTAACTGGGTTTGTCAAACCTTTCATTTTCTCACACACCATACCATCCTGGCCAATTTTAATGTGATGCATCAAATTTGCAAATGTGTTGCTTGTGTTGCTCTTGCAGTCTAAAAGAGGTTACATGATCAGTTTTCTGTGAATAGACTAGGGACATCAAATACGTCACCGGTAAATTTCCATCAGGCAAGACAAAATGAGTAAAACATTGAAAAAAAGAGCTAACTGTCCTATTATTGTTGTTTACTTCAAAATCCATTTTCCACCTTGTAACTTAAAGTGCCAAATTTTTCTCATTCAGGTTCAGCAACTTAATGAAAAGACAATCTGGTCTCTTAAGGCCAAAAGACTTGCCGACAAAGTGTCTTTCAAGGTTATTTTTTAACTGAAATCACTCAAGCATGTCTGCACAAGGCAGCCTCTCTCTGTATGAAACCCTCTTCTGCACGTAACGGTGATATGTAGCCCCCACTTCACCTTTTACAGGCCGTATATTATCGATGATGGTCATCTGTCACCTGTGCTCCAGGCTTAGATCATCCCCACCTTCGCATTATGATGAAGTGGAGGAACTCTCCCTCCCCCATTTCATGGTTGACCACCCCTTCCAGATAGACTCTCATGATCAAGCTCTATGGTCATTATTTGTTTTTTGAATACTTTAACTCCAGGGTCTGGTAGATTTCCTTTAAAGTGAGTTTTTTTCACAGGTTAAGAGAGACCCTAATGAACACTAATGGTTAAGCAGGATTGACTTTAAAGATATCAATGTGGCATTTAACTTGCATATTGCTATGTCTGATCAGAACTGACACATGTGGGTGTGAGTATGCTCAGAGCTAGGGAATAGTTTGACATTTCTTCTGAATCTTTGATGGTAGGGCATGTGGGGGGTTATACCGTATCACTTATAGCCAGCGGCTTGGTTTAGATTGCTAGGAGCAATCTTGCAGGTGGGTGGAGGATACCAGGAGGTAATTGACTTTGCGTGTTGTCTGAGATCGAACCCAAACACCCCAGACGGAAGGTGTAATAAAGCACTTTTTTATTAAATGCATACTGTATGTCCAAGCTGCTTCTGACAACCTGGGATTGAACTTCAGACTTGCCTTGGACTTTCTATAAGATTTCCTGCCTTCCATGCCATATCTTGTGTGAGCAATACTGTAAGATTATGGCGTGATACCTGACATGCATGAACCTGAGTGAGAGAGCTTTGAGCTTTCTGTCAGGTCCACTGTGAAGCACACTGATATAACAGTGATTTGTATTCACCCACTCTCTGAATACAGAACTTGAAATTCTTTCAGTACAGTTGAAAGGGTCTTCACTTCAAACAACAAAAGAGAGTGAAACAGAAATAGCATGTATAAAATGAGGGTAGGTCCAAAAGCAGGGTAGATATCTGTCAAGTCTGATTGGGTAAAGCTGCACATGAGATGAGAGAGGACAACATTTTCCTCTTGACTCATTTTTAGCATATGCCTAAAAGACCACTGAACGCCAATCAAAGCTCACCCCTTAAGGAATATGTGCGACTGCTTAGCTGTCCCAATTAACTTTCCACTTTTTCAACTTGGAAAACTTTTTGCCTTTATAATGACATAACTTGGGTGACCGTTTTCTTCTTGATTAGCTGATGCTAGGGCTGTAAAAAAAAGGGGAAAAAAGAGAAAATCTCTTTTGCATCCCATAATTGCACTTGTTCGATTGTCGAGAGGGTACAGCCAAAGATCCTTGATTACTAGCAAGATAGAGCAACGTAATTTGTTACTATGGGAGCAAAACGGGACAGTTCCGGTCTGCATAAGTGGGAGTGTCACCTTACCTCACTAAATAAACTTTCTCTCTTAATAAGCAATAAGATCAGATAAACCTAATTGTGTTCACAGTATTATTGTCTATAATCATGTATGATACCAATGAATCATTCTTTAGGACATGATATGAATAATTTAATTAGTCATGTGAACCGAAGCTAGCTAGCTAGCTAGCTAACAAAATGCTATACAAGTGGATGGGAGTAGCTATGGCAATACAGCTATCGCTAACAAGTGACTAGTAGTTGAAGGACTTAAACTTAAACTTAATATACTGTTGCAAATTCACTTGAGTATAAACTATCCACTTTAACTAATGTAAGTAATGTTATTCAGCTAGTTGTCATTTCAAAGAAATTACACTTAGCTAGCATGCTAACAACCGGACACTAACTGGCAGCAGCATGGTCTGATATTAAGTTATTTTATCACAAATCCGAACGCTAAAAAATTACACTTTTAGGCTTGAAATGATCCCAAACACTTACAGATTATGACAAAAATTTCCAAAAAACCCTCAACAAATCCAGAAAGACATAATGACCAATTTATTGGTAAAATTCCACAAGTCTCCATTGACATTAGTGCAGCGAGGGTTTACTCTGGTCTGCATAAAGGGGGATTTCCCCCCCTCCCCCTTGCAATAATCGAACGCGGAAATTGTCGAACGTTTGCGCCTCTCGCTCCGCTCTAACCCTCTCTGGTACAGCCCTGCAATTACATGAGAGATAGTGATGTAAGAGAAAGCGATAAAAAAAAATCCCAAACAGTGGCGATACTCCACAAAGCACGGTGACAAAAGACAGGAAGTGAAGTGAAAAGCTATCAGTGCACACTGAAAACTCAGAAGGACATCTCTCAGGGCAGTGATGACGCATTCCCTCGAACGCTGAACAGAAAGCATTAAATATGCAGTGATCTCAACCTACAGTTACCAACGGAGGGCACAAAGTGACAGCCGAATGAAGACAGAAGTTAGAACTGTAAATGAAAGCTATTTCCCCCCATCCTTTGAGGCTTATCTTACAAATGGCTGGCTATCTGCCTGTCTGCCTGCCTGTCTGTCTGTGTATCTATCTTAAAAAAATCTTAAAAAACATTAGCTGAAAATAGCTGTCATAGCGAGGGAGGTGTTGGTGTATCTATTTGTGCAGTGAAATCAAAGTGCATGTATATCTAGTTAAATGTGTTTGCCTATAATCCCTAAATCCCTCTCTGGCCTTTGGATGCCTGCACCAGAGACATGCTGATTTGCATGCCGTTAACGATACTTAAAATTCAGGAACATCCGAAATTGCACAGATATGAAGTTGTTGATGATAAAAAAAAAGTGATGAGGAAAGTGGATAAAAATATCAGCCTCCAGATCATTTGCAAGGAAGCATGAAAGCCTAAAAGGCAGTAGCTAATAACCCAAGTCAAATTGCCTCGGATACTGAACATGGCACTTATGCTCACAACGACACAAAGCTTTGCCTCTTCTGTAGCACAACATAAGTGTTCCATGGAAATGTAGTTTGGTAGGTCCACACATAGAAGCCTATTAGCGACATCACACACATGATATTAAAGAGTGTATCACTGTGTTCCAGTGAGTCGGGAGAATACTGCGCCACAGTATATGCTATGAAAGCACTCACAAGTCTCTGAGGAACATTGTTAGCACAAAGTGGAAAAAAAGGCTGAAGAAAAACTGTCTACCTGTGTGACCTCCATAACGATCCACTCTGTTGAGGGCTAACAAGGGAAAGTGCTGACTGCCTGCTTTTCCCAAAATGAGTTTTCCTTATCTGTCCAATGAGCCCAGTAATGCTTCTGACAGAGGGAACTTCTTCCCTCTCCCTCCTTCACTGGTTCACAGCATGCTCTGTCATTCATGTCAGATAACATTGGTGACTTTATACATATTTTAAAATGATTTGACACAATGACTAACCAAAATTTACCAAGCTCAGATATGGTCTTCCACAGAGCTTGCTGGTAGAAAAAGCAGTCGGTCTATTATTGATGCCGAGTTATGATTTTGTGTGGGTATATGTGAAACTGCTAGCCTACATAATTGTTATCTCCAAAGTTATCAGACAGACACTATAGAAACTATTTTATTATTTTCAATTTCGGGTTGGCAGAGCTGTTGAGAGAGTCTCTTGAGAGAGTTGCTCTGATGGTGGGAAATTGACTGAATGATATTCTGAAATATAAAAGATGACTACTTAACAAAATTACACAATTAGTACTACTGGCATTGATCGCTGGCGTTTAAGATCACTGCATGAACATATTTTGGATCCATTCACACACTCAGGTCCCCTTCAAAATGATCATGTGTACTTCGTATATGCTCCCAGTGGAACATCTACAGTTTAATGTGGTGTTGTCAAGCAGTTTAAGGTTGTGTGGGAGCTCTGTTCTTTTTTAAGGACTCGACTGATTCTAAGTGATAGTGGCGGGTGAGAGCAAAGCTCTACTGACGTTTGACGATTGTTTGAAGATGGATACCCTCAGGCAACACTAACATATCTGGGCAGCCTAGTTCATTTATCACTCTGCACTGATTACTATGGATCAACTCAATATAATAATACTTGTCTGTGAAGTCTGCTCTAGAGAAAATATGTGAGGTAGTGATATCAACTTACCGTGTTGTTTTAATTGATGCATAGTATTCAGTAAATGCTTGCCATAGTGCTTTCAGATACACCCTCAGGAGTTTACACCTGCAGCTCAATCAATATCCTGTCGGAGTCCGTATAAATACTTTATTGGCAGGATAACGACCTGTCCAGTTGTGAACTAACCTCAAATTAGTAACAGATTGACATTCAAGTGAAATGAGAACTAAATATGCATGACCATCGCAGCTATAGGTTTTGATCAAGTTTTTTTCTGTTTTTTTGTTCCAGCAATTTTCAGTCAATGATTTTCAGGACACTGAAAGACCAGGGCACATGGGACTTGTTGGGCATGTAACCCACAAGGCTGAGAAGAAATAGAAGCACACACACACACACACACACACACACACACACACACACACACACACACACACTGGCACACTGTGGTCAAAATGAGTAAAAAATCAAATCTAGACATAGTAGATTAGAAGTATCCACTGCAATGAGGATACAGATGTGAATTTTGGTGTAACCAAAAGATATGTTGTCCATGGTATAGCAGACTTGTCCTAGTGTGGTAGTGCACACATGTTTTAGACCTTGTAGAGAGGATGAGAGTGGCTTTTATTTTTGTACAAAATTTGAAATTTGAATGAAATTTACCTTTTCAAGAATCAGAGTTTCAACCATCTTTGAGAAACCAAAGGGAGAGCGGGAGAATTGGGAGAATTACAGTTTACAAGGAGCTGCAGGAGTAGGGGATATTGAGAAGTTGAGAAGCAGGTTTTTATTTTTGGATAGCGCAGGCATCACCATGCAGCAGTCATATTATATATTGTTATGTGGTACATCTAGTTTAGTACTTTCATTTGCAAAGACTAACCACATCTCTCAGAAGTCTTATATGACCTCTTCTAAATGAATGAAGGTATAGGATGACAGCAGTCCCTGGACTCTGCTTATTCCATCTGAGATATACGGCCGGGGAGTTAACCCAGACTCACACCAATCTTAGTAATTAGTCAGTTAATTAATTACATGGGTGTTTGTGGATCCAACTTGCCATTAGTACATTAAATGGATACATGGAAACATTTTTGACGGATTTATGACAGATTTATTTTAGAAATACTAAACATTTACTTGTTACATGTAATACATTACATTTGTAATACATAACATGTAATACATAACATTTACACTGCAAAAAATGAAATCTAACCAAGTGTTATTAATCTTGTAATTAGATCAAAATCTATTTGGTATTGTTTTTAGTATGAAAAGACTTACCTAGTGCTCTCTCGAAAGATCATTTTGACGCGCAGCGAAGCGGTGGTCATATAGGTTTAGTCAGATTTTTTCATTTTTTTTCTTTTTTGCTGTGTGCTGGACTGGGTGGCGGTCATATTTTGTACCGCTCTGCGGTACATCTAGTTTTAAGGAGTCTTATCAAGACAAATTTACTTAATTTACTACTTAATAGATTAACGAGGGTCGGGAGATTCCATTAACAAAAACCTAAAGTTTTGCTAAAATTTTCTCCATTATTATCGTAAAATATGTCTCCATGCAGGGCAGGGCTGGTTCTAACCTAGGCTAGGCTACTATATTTGGGTGGGCTGGTAGAAATTTTGGGTGGGCAACATAGCAAAGCTGTCAAATTGGATCAAAACTAACATAAACACAAAACAAACACAAAACAATCAGTACTACCTAGCTTGAGTTGCTGCAGCCAACAGCCAGGGATAGGCAGTATGTCTGATACATGTATGTAAAATACAAAATAGTATGTTGTCATTTTTATTTTATTAAGTTGGAAAAAAATGGCATCATACTTTGTATCAAAATACTTTATAGGTTTGTAGTTTAAAAATAGTGCCAAATTCTTTTGGTAAAACCAATAACCTACTTTTGGTGATGTGATTATAAAAGTGCAAAACAATGAATGCAGCACTGGTGCTGACTTGTAATTTGCCCAGAGTTGTTGTGATCAGAATATTAAGATTCAGGCAGATAAGTTTCTTGAGAACTTTTGTCATCCAATTCAAACACATGGAAGTCATCCGATTCAAACACATGGAACCGGTTATGTGGTTGCCCTGCAAGAAGTTGCACCATGTGCAACGTGCACAATGTTTGCTCACATACAGTACACACTCCTTCATACCAACCTCAAGTTTCTTGAGAACTTTAAAGTTCTCAAGAAACTGATGATTAATCATCTAATCGGAAGACATGGAACCGGTTATGATTGCCCTGCAACAAGTTACCCCACGTGAAAACTTAATTAATAATTTGCCCAGACTTGTTGTGATCATAATATTGAGATTCAGGAAGATGAAATTGCTCACATACACAATACACTCCTTCATACCAACCTCAAGTTTTTTGAGAAAATAAACAAATAGACAAAAAAGCAGGTCAAATTATTGTAACACCTACAAAAATAGATGGCCATAGAGTGGGGGAAATGTCTTGGATGAGTATATTTTGTATATCTTCATTTACAGTAATATAATAACATTTATTATATTTGAATGTCCCCATGATGGAATTTGTTTTAGAACAGCATAGCCCAGTGACAGACAAATTAGATAATTCACTTTAATATGTTTGTATTGCATTTTATTCAAATACAAAGACATTTTATGTGAGAGTAAGGTATTTGTGTTTTTTTGTCCTTCAATTTATGAGTATGGTGTTTGCAACTGGTTTCCATAATGTATTTGTGCTAATTTCACATATTGAGCCTGTTTCTGTTTATCTGGATGTTTTGCCTCAAGCCACCCTTGAATTAATCAATGCCTCACTAGTGCCACCCTTGTTAAAAATGTCTAGAATCGCCACTGGTCTCTTTATACTGAAAACAAAACAAACTAGTTATTTTTATCTTGATATAAGACTAATAATCTTGGTTAGATTTTATTAGATAAGCAGTTTTTTGCAGTGTATACTTGTTACATGTAACATTACCTGGCCAATAACAGCTTGTAAGAACGGGATGGGTGCACAATACTCTCAAGCGTATTGCATCAAGTAGTCCTTAGCACAAAGTGCATGTCTACCAGGATTCTGTCACATTCACAAAGCTCATTTTCTACATTAACTTGAGTGGTAGAGCTCAAGGACCTCATAATTTCCTCCATGGCAGTGTTTCTTGAGGAATCAAATACCCTGTCATTTTGACACTGATTACATGCAGCTAATACCAGTCTTCTGTAACACATTTAACTTCTTCTAAATACAGTATATGCAAAGAGTTATCACGTTTGTCAGGGAATAATTTACAGTCTTCCGTAAAGAAAACCCTCATCAGTGGGCCATGCAGCCTTTTGTGCTTGTGCTTTTAAATAGTTCCTTTTTAAGAGGATAGGGGAAAATAATAGTTGGTAGGAATAATGGCCCTGGAGTCAACCAAAGGGGGAGATCCATACTGTGGAAAGTACTCAGGAAAGATGTCATTAACATTAATCACAGGGGAACTGTTTTTAATGGGCCCATTTGGAAAGAACAAAGGGACAGAGCAAACATTAACAAAATGTCAGTGCTATGAAGTCTATATAAGAATATAATCTATGTGTTAGAACATCCAAACGGCATTGTTTTATTCTAAATGCCAAACGGAAATGTATTCCTCCCCATGAGTTTTTGTAAAATGGTGCTGTTCACTTTATTGTTGTATGCAGCTCTATTACCAACTTGTATCATTAATTGTATTGTTTGTTTCTTTTTTCAAAATATATCAGAATTAGAAATAGCTAAAGGATATGGCATGCTGAATAACATTTTTCTCCTTCAGATCATTACAGTTACAAGACTCCTCTTAGGTGCAGTACACTTGACCACTTGATCTTTTTAATAGTCTCCCTTTCTTACAAATCCTGCACATGGCAGGCAGTTCTCAGGTATACAGTAGAAAGCAGCATATCTAATAGTCCCAAAAGCCATGGAGTGGTTGCTTCTATACACTTATACATACTTCTCAAATGTCTAGAAAAGGGCCCAAGAAGGTAGAAAGTGGTACAGAAAAACATAACATTATAAACACAGTTAGATTACTAATGATAAGTCTAGCCCACGGGTGCCCTAGGAGACTGGAGAGTATTCCAGGCTGGAGAGAGTCTGTTAAAAAAATCCATTTCATCCATGTGGCAACATTAATTAGAATCTCTGGACAAGTGCATCCAGTACACAGCATTTGGCAATGATGCAAGTTCTTTTGATTGCCAGGGAGGTACTTTGATTGACAGGAGGCCAACTATGTGGTTGAGTGAGGCAAATGAAAAACAAAACATGTCAGAAAAAAATGGATGAATATAATTAGCTCAACAAATTATCACTTGTCACTAAAAAACATGCAATTGAGTTTAAATGTTGCCAATGATCTTTAAGGTAATTTGGAGATATGTGTATGTGTTTTGACTGATCATTTTCATGGAGTCCTCTTAAACACCACCTACCAGTACTTTACAACAAAAGAATGGCATATTAAATTGCAGCTATTGTTTTTTTTAGTCCAAGGAACCAAGAATAGTCTACTGTAAAACATGTCAGTTGTAAACACTGACAGTCAGTGCTACTTTGACACCATGACATGCCTTTCTCTAGGCCACTTCAACATTAAACCAGAAGGAATCAGATTCAACCAGAAACCATTCTGTTGCTAGATATACATAGGTAAATGAGAGAGAATGATGTGATGTAATACGTCATGTCATAACAGTATAAATAAAGCTTGAGGCTTTGTGACTGACACATCCCTTTTTAGTTCAACTATTTGTCTGCATGTGGCACTGCTCAGGGTGAAAAGGGTTTTGATTAACCTTTACCGAACAAAATATTCCAAATAGAAGATAAAGGAGTCAAGATTATCCTTTGTTTATATTCAAAGTTATTTATATTAAAATGTTAATGGGGCCCGACTTTTCCGGACAATCTGATTAATGTTGTCATTTTTGTCATCTAATCATTTGCTGTTTTTTTTATAATACAGCTTCCTCTCTTTTCTGACCTTTTCATAATCACAAGTATAGGGTCAGCTTCCATGGCCCAATGCAAGTGATCTTATTATTGATGCCTCAGATCATCACCAGGTTGTACACACACACACACACACACACACACACACAAAACACACACACACTCTCTCTCTCTCTCTCTCTCACACACAAACACACACACACACACACACACACACACACACACACACACACACACACACACACACACTCTCTCTCTCTCTCTCAAACACAAACACACACACACACACACACACACACACACACACACACACACACACACACACACACACACACACACACACACACACAACACACACACACACACACACACACACACACACACACACACACACACACACACACACACAACATGACGCACAAAGGGCTCCTTAATTACATCCTGCCACTGTGCGTCAAGGCTTGCGCAGGTAAAACACCCCCCACAGGCAGAGTAGCCCCTCTAGCCATAGTCAACAAGGCTCCAGCGAGGAGTGGAACGAAGGCCATAAATAACCAAGGCCAGGCTGCCATCGCCACAGCAGGACACCCTCTCAGAAGTAAACGCCGCTCATCACTCAGATGTCAGGTAAAGGTGGACGTGGTGAGAGAAACATCCGTGACATCCAAGGTGAGGGGGAGGTAATTTTTTTTTTTTTTTTTTTTTTTTTTAAACCTTTATTTTACCAGGAAGGTCCCATTGAGACACAATGTCTCTTCTGCCAGGGAGTCCTGGTCAAGATGGCAGCAATTGGCAAAGTAATGCCAGTAATGGATAAAGGAGTTGTTGGAAAAGGTGCTCAGTCCCTCCTGGTGAGGCATATAATAAAGAAACAATGCCACTATACAATCAAACTGTTTGGTAAATATTTTTGTTATTTTTATTTACATGTTGTTTAGCTTTACAGAGCACCATTGGAAGAACATGATAACAGCATGTGATTATGTTACTATATGTACATAACCCCCACCACACACAAACCCTACCCCGGAAAGAAGGGAATAAGTCTACTGCCACAGAATTGAGGATAACACCGACTCTTGTCTTGAAGAAAAGACAAAAACTCCCTGTTGTCAGTAAGTAAAAGAGGTAAAACGACAGCTGTCTGTCACCTAGGTACCTGAGGACTGAGACACTGCAGTGCTTCAGTCATTCTAAAAAGAGGTGAGAAGACAAAAGAGAATTACCAATGTGACCACCGTTCTATGATCTCCAACAGACTTTCTAGCCAGGCTCTGGTCGATGCGGGATCATTATTCGTGAGAAAGCCTCCCAGCGATAAAGCCGTATGTGTGCCGGTTATACAGTCATCCACATCAGAGAGCCGAGAATGGACTAAGTTAGTATTCTATTCTTTACAAGTGACGGACCATTGAGAGCTGCAGAGCTACTTAGCGGCCTAGATAATGGAAAAAGAATTAATTCTTTCACTCAATTGGAATTTCCTCAGCATGTGTTTTCCAGAGCTTTTGGAAACTGCCATAGCACTAACCTCACAATTATCTGTTAAAAAACTTGAAAGCATCCTCTTTTACCTGTTTTTTACCGGTTCTGTCTCATTTGTCAAATTCTATGCCAGTAGCCTTGCAGCATTCCGGTGTGTAGATGAGCCCCTGGGAGGCCACGTGCTGTAGCAGCATATGGGTCAGACGAAGCTTTAGCTTGTCAAGTTAGAAAATGCCTCTTTCTGACAGCCCAGAATTCCATTATGATGGTAATATCCACAGTGTTAAGGGTGCCCTCTCAAAATACGTCAAGGGCTGATCTCACACAGGCGGCCCTGCTGGCATTACCTACCCGAGATATATCTGACTCAATTTTCTATACATCTCAGGGATAACGAAAGGCCAGCTCACCTCCAGAGAGAATGCATGGTATTGGTAGGGATAAATGCGGCCTGAATCAGCTCTGTTCTTAGTACTTTGTTTAAAAAAGCAGAAACAAACAACATGTCTCCAAGGTTATGCGGTTATGCAGTCATGCAGAAGCTCTTTCAGGCAAATAGTTTAGTTTCAGAGACTTTCTATTGGAGCAACATCTAGTACATTCCTGACAGCAGTGGATAAGGTCATACTGCAGTTTTATTTGTCTGTTTGCTTGCCACCTCCCACCCCTTCCATCCCCCATCCAGAATTATCCATATCTCAAAACTGTGTCCTGTTAACCCCATCTCTATCTCTTTGAGGAGCCACCCACTGCAAGTATTGGCGAAACAAACCCACTTCCAACCAGTGCTCTCACTAATGAGCAATCAGCAGCGTCTGGTCCTGGCACTGCGGCATATGCAGGGTGAGAGACATCCTCCAATTCCCTGACCACTGTGAGGTCTGTTCTGCGGTCCAGAAGGGGTCTGGTATCATGCACCACTGTAACCACTAACCTTATTTTGCCCCCAAATTTGTATTCCATTAGCACTTGCTGGTGTTTTCTTTTATTTGTTATTTTCCTTGCTAGCCCACTGTACTGGCATTTAAAATAATTCCTGTGCGTACTTCCACATAATTTAGATGCCATTTATTTGCTTTTATCCAAAGTGATAAGGCGTTGCATACAATGCAATTATAGGCACATAATTAGATCTTCTAATATGATGGATTTCCTGCATTGCAGGCTGGGCTGTCTAATGTGGGCAGACACAGACAATTCCTCTTCATTAATCCCCCACTTTACCCTTTCTGGCTGTAGGCCTTGGAAATGACTCACCAAAAAAAGAAAAAGAAACCAGGCCCCACCAGAAGCTACATGGGTCATAATAATCTGATTAAAATCAAGTACAGCTTCATAATTTTGTTATGCTGCTACATGTGCAGGTCCTATGCTGCTGCTGCTGGACCACCTAGTGTTTGGGGTGGGAGGGGTAACATGGGACACAATGTTAGTCCCTGAAGCAGGTGCTGTTGTTGGCAGATACTGCACCCCTCCCCCGCCCACACCCAAAAAGTTTGACAGGCAATTACTTGTGCAAGAAAACAATCAAGGGTGTTGAGATTGGTTGAAATACTGGCGAGGTAGTTTTTCCTCTAAACAGAGGCATGACATGATGTCTCCAGTACCCAGCGTTCGCCATGGAAACCACCTGTGCTGCTGGTAATTGGGAGGACCTTGGGGGTGAGCTCAAGAAGAAAAGGTGGTATCCCCAGAAGAATAGCTATTATTTTGTACAAAATGAGGACGGTGACCCCTCAAGTTATTTGGGCGGCGTTTTCAGGAGCACGCCAGGGAAAGGGGGCTCCAAAGGCATGATGCTCGCTGCTCCTGGAACAGATTGCGGTCTCGTAAAATAATTAGCCGCAATTGGATTTTTTACAAAGTTAGCGGGAGCGGAGGTGTGCTTAGAGTGAGTGGAGCTGTCACAGGCTTTCCGCGAGATGAAAACACCGGTGCCGCCGCTCAGACCCTAACGGCTTGTTTTCTTTCTGGCTGCACTCCAACAGATTCTGGCCCAAATAGCTCAAGTGTCACAACACAGGTGCACAGTTCATGTCACGTGATTTGGCTTAGGGCATGTGAACATGTGTCAACAACTGACACTTATGGCTCTCTGGGATCTGGAGTTCAGCATTTTTGTCACAACATGAGTGAGAGGAGGTGGAAGCAAGAGGAATTTATAAATGTGTTTATGTACATGTTTACACACCACTATAAATATGTATGCAAAAAGAGCATTCTTTGGGTAATGTGTAGACTCATTCAACACCCACCATCTTCATTGTAATTCTGCAGTGATCTTTGCATGTGCCTTCAAGCATAAGTTCTATGGTTGATGCCATATACATACCCATTACTGTAGGCTGTTGTGAAAACTGGATAAATAATTGTTCCTTTGTGTGCTGTGAGAAGCTCTTTGTTTGCAAATTGCAATGATTTACATTTTGATTAAATTCTGCACCTAGCTGATTGCTAGGCTGTCAACAACGGCTGATGTTCGCCCACCGGTGTTGTGGTGCTGTCTTGTCAGGTCTCCTGCACGTGTAAAGCTTCCGTTGTGTTGTATATGCTTCCAGATGGCTTTGTCCAGCCCCTCTGTTTTTGCTCCTGCATGGCACTATTCTCACTTTTCTTTCGCTCTTCACTGACATTACACAACAGCAGCTTTTATGAAATCAGTAATGGAGATGCTTCTGTTTCACACAAACACACACTCTCTCTCTCTCTCTCTCTCTCTCTCTCTCTCGCTCTCTCCCTCTCTCTCTCTCTCTCTCTCCTCTCTCTCTCTGTCACTCTGCTCTCTTTAACTCTCTTTTCCCTGCAGTGTGCTTTCATTTCTAGCATCAGTGGATATCAAAGATAGCATGGTATCAGCAGCAGAGTTAGCTCTGCTCGCGGCGCCACAATTAGGTCTACGCACACACCATACAGACACTTGTGTACAGCACTTAAAGTCCATTATGGCCGCCCCAAGTGCTCGACCTGTTCCAGCTCTCCAGTGACAGGGAGAGGGATGGCCTGAACTGTGGAGCTATTTTTTATCATCGGGTCTCCTAGATTTTTATTTATTTATTTATTTATTTGCTGTGCCTGCCTCCAGGACTGGTGAGTCGGGGTCAAAAGCGTTTGTTCATTCATTGGACCACCCCTTCCGCACACTCTCCCCAGGAGATGGGCCCAGGGAGACCGAATGGCACGCTGAAACTAGACCATTTGTTGGTGCCAGACTGTGAGCTTACGGGGCCCCAGGACTATGTGCTTTTTCCAGGTACTGGTCATCCTGAACCGATCCCCCACCCCAACCTCCCTCCCTCCCTCCAATCCCCCCCCACACACACACACACACCCGCCCGACTAGGGAAATGTACATGCCCGAAAAGAGGTGAGAGGGAGACAGACACAGCACTCCCGGTAATAAATCGCGTGAAGAGACTTGGAGCCTCGGCGGCATGCTCTGCATTACCGTGCCTGATGAATGGTGCTCAGGGAGAATTCTATACTCCTCCGGCGATGACATAGAAAAAAGAGAGGGGGAAAATGCCTGGGTAATTCCTCATGTCGAATAAAGAAACTGTTGGTTGAAAATAGCAATGAAGAAAATTTTTTTGGTTTCAGGAGAGGGTGCAAAGCTGAGATTCTTTGGTGCAATCAATCAATTTGATATAGATTTACTACTTGGCATCTACAGTATAATTACCATGTATGAGGTGCATTTGTCAGGGAATTTGTCAAGAAACAGTGAATTACAGTGAATTAACAGCACTAAGCTGTACTGATGTTTACAACTGTCCATTGTAAGTAAACTGATGTAGAGAATATATGGAGACAACCTCACTACTGTAATTAAATAGTAAAATGTGTGCATGTGTTTGCAAAAAGTTTTACAACTTTCAAAAATAGTTAACAAAAAGAAAAGTATCTGAACATTTGACAGTCTTGGTTGTATCTAGGCATGTCACAGATGTGAAATATTTGTTGTGAAAGAAATCTTTGCCAAAAAGGGTTGTGTCTAGGCATGTCACAGATGTGAAATATTTGTTGTGAAAGAAATCTTTGCCGTAAAGTAAAAGCGGGCAATACTGCAGTAGTACTGTGTGTGTTAGCAGTACTGTATGTGTGTCTGTCTTATTTTCATAGCTTTTATTAGGAGGGAACATATATTTCTTACAAGGCTACCAGGCTTTCCAGACTCGCTCTCCTGAAGGGTTCAAGGATTTGACCTGAAGAGAGCAGCACTACCTACAATAGACTGTGCTGCTGTAGTCTGCAACAGTGTGTGATTACACAGGATATTAACTTGAAATTGAAAAGGTTAATCAATGCAAAGGAAAAAATTGCATCAGCTTGTTTTGCTAATATATTTTACCATCCTGTATAATACTAGCTGTGCTGATACTGATTCCAGCTTACTGGGGAAAAAATATGCAGGGCTGTGTGTGTGTGTGTGTGTGTGTGTGTGTGTGTGTGTGTGTGTGTGTGTGTGTGTGTGTGTGTGTGTGTGTGCAAGAGTGAGTGAGAAACACAGAGCATGAGGGAGAGATGAAAAAAACAGGAAAGACTCCTCATGAAAAGACTACACATGAAATGCTTCATATTCTATTCTTGTGAGGGCCACCAAGAAAGCCTATTTGCCTTTTCCACCCTCTCCTCTTCCACCCCATCTCTTTGTCTGCCTCGTGTTTGAAATGCAAGGTGCGGACAGGCGGCGTGGAAGATAAGTCTCCTCCATCCTGTTGAGATGAGTGTGCTCTGCGCTGCGCTGTGCACACAGGCACACGGGGACCAAGGCTCTCACCACTCTCAGCAGGTCTGCTTGTTTTGGACATGTAACAAGCCCCCGGATGGATCAGCTGCCAGCTCAGTGGCGGCTGGATCTGCAGACACGCCGGGCTCTCTGAAGCATCCCTGGGCCAAATTAGCGTTGTGCTTACACAGACATGAAACAATCAACCCCTTTTATTTGCGTGCATTTCGGTAGCCATGCATAATGCATCAAAAACATGAATAATTTAGGGAAAACAAGAGAATAGAGATGGGGTGGGGTGGGTTGGTGGGTGGGGGGGGGGGTGGTTGAGAGAGAACCACAAAACAAAAACGCGTAGCCAGTGCTGATTTTGTATTACATAGCAAACAAAAAAAAAACAAATTCCATCTTCTGGAAGCAGATGGTGGACTGGGTGATAGGGTGCTTCTTATCCCAAACAGTTGGATGGCGGTGCGTGCTCGAAGTTGTCATGGGAACCGGACTGTGAAAAAGGGTAATTTTCCGATGTATGCCCACTGCCTGTATGCTGCGGTGGTGGTCACGGAAACAAAAGGTCGCTGACCCTGTTTGGTGGACATGGAACAAACTGGACTAGGGCTATTTGTCTGAAATCTGAAGGGAGCGCTCCATCAGGATGCTGTTGCTGAAAGAAATCTCTGAGTATGCAGACAGTATAGCCTCATGCTGTGCCCAAGGTTTGTGATATGTGGATTCACATGACAGATTAATCTGTTTAATAAGGCATTTAGCAGATACCTGAGATTAATCCCTGTGCTATGCTTACTCTTTGCTTAGTACTAGATGAACTGGAGGAGCTGGCATGGGGGATTCATGTTTCATGTGCATTTAAGTAGGTAGATAGATAGATAGATAGATAGATAGATAGATACTTTATTGATCCCCAGGGGAAATTCAAGGTCTCAGCAGCATACAGACAACACATACACATTCTTTAACAGCAGAAAAAGTAATTAAAGTATATAATATAAAAACACAACTAAGCAATAAGGACAGTAGAAGATAAAGAATATACTAAATATACTAAAATACAAATCATAATGACCTCGGCTGTGGCGCGACTGGCTGGGGCACCTACTCCGTACGCCGGCGACCCGGGTTCGATTCCCGCCCCGTGGTCTTTTCCGGATCCCGCCCCTGCTCTCTTTCCCATTCGCTTCCTGTCGATCTCCACTGTCCTATAGTTAAAGGCATAAGAAGCCCAAAAAATATACTTTATACTAACATATACTGTAAAAAAATACAAATTATACTAACACTTAAACTAAATCAATTCTAAAAACAGTATCCACATAGTGGTGATTAATCAATCAGAGGCGCTTGCAATGACTGAGACAGGGACTGAGCCTGTGATTCTCTGTGCATAGTAAGGTAAGGTAAGGTGCTTTGTGTGAATGAGTGTCATGGTGATGGTGCAAATGAGTAAGTCGAACAGTGCAACAGTGCAAGAATAAAGTCTATATATATAACTATATTAAGAAAGGTATACGTGTGGCCACAGTTTGGCTGTGACATGGAGGGAGGGGTTATGCATATGTGTTAATACAGCACGCAAACAGTGAGGTACAAGACAGTGGTAAAAAGTGGCTAGTGGACAAACAGTTCAAAACATGGAGCTGGTGAAGAGGCAGACAATGTTATTTGGTATATGGTATTTCACTAGGTATTTCACTGATGCAGAATTCACTAATGTCCAGTCTGACGGCATGTTGTACTCCCTGGACCAAGCAGCCCAAGTGGTCTGTGAATGAAAGGATCAATATAGAGGTGAGGATCGTAATGAAGTGAGTTAAGACTGGTGTGGGGGTGTGTGCAAAGCTGGACGTTATGAGTTCATCTCTCTGATCCCGGGGACTTAGTCATCCTCTGCAAGAGCACCACAAGATGCAACCTTTGATTTTCTGCCAGATTACTGTATGATACCTCTCCTTTAGAGCATCTCATCCCCGCATTAATCTGTGGGTGTCACCTCACTGTGTGACATAGAGCCGAAGAGTGCACAGCAAGATGCAGTGTTATGCCAGGTAATGCCATTTAATTCGTATTAGGTGTGTGGATCTCCCCTCTCAGATCCCATTGGTAACCATGAGGAGAAAGAGAAAAGGACATAATAATTGTACTTGTGGTTGCTAGGAAACTGACATCAGTGTTCTGGTCTTTGAAATGCATTTGTCATTCTATGGTTCTCATGTGAGGGACACACGTAATTTGGTCCGTGACTAATTTTAGATGGAAAAAGGTGATGCGTTTCATGGGTTTTCATGAAATGTTGTTACAACAGTCCTATGTATGAGTTCACATGCCGTGCCTATTTTGTGTTGAAAGTATTGATCAAAGAAAAGCATATTCCGTTTAAGTGCAACTGTAAAAACAACTGTTCTTAGCAGCAAACTATGAATATAATGTGACCATACAGGAATAAAAGAGGAGGATTTTAATGCACCTAAGATCAATCCCATACTGCATTCCTCCTGCTAATAAGCGTGTTTGTATTGATTTAATATGATCATCAGTCCAACCATAAAGACTCTCATAGACCCTTTTAGTGCAGTCTCAGATTCTAATTAAACAGCCGTCCGTTTGCACAGCTGTGTGACTGTTTGTCTTCCCTCATCGATCCACAGTTCCGAAACCTCCGTTCCACTGCTTGGTTGCCCTTTCTGTACTCCCTCCCTCGCTTTCCTCCATGTTTCTCTCTTTCTCTCTCTCGCGCTCTTTCTCTCTCTCTGTGTGCTCTCTTTTTCTCTCTATTTTTCAGGGACGTTGCTTCCATGGTTCTCATATGCGCCAGGGTCATCCTTTGAATGGTTTTCTTAATAAAAGTCATGATCAGCAGATGCAGCAAGTATGGTCCTTGAAGCCCCCAAAAAGGTAGGCCACAGGGGGGGTATATTAGCTCCACATGTACACTTTTGACAGGGCTGTCTCTCCCAGTCACCCTAAGAGTTCTAAAAAGACATCAAGTAGTCTTGGAACTCTATAAATCCAAGATGAATTGGGTTGTGTTTAAAAAAGAAATAAAAAATGAAAAAAAGAAAGAAAGAGAGAGGTTTTTGAGGTTCACAGTAAATTAAGGCCTCAAGGCATGGATTATTTTATGACTACCATATCAAGTTTTATCCCCAGAAAAGTCAGGCCTCTCGTTCTTTTGCTTTTCTTTCAGTCCCAAGTGTGCCAAAATGTCAGAAACTCATCATAATGGTGTAGTAGTAGTAGTGGGTCTGTTTCTAAGATAGAAATGGTCGTCTTGGTTATAGCGCTTCTGTTTGGGAATCGGTATCCAGTCCATAGTCAAGTCTTCAGTTTTGTTATTGCCCAGTCTCTTGAGTTACATTTTCTTACGGAAATGTGTTGTTCTGGTTCATTTTTGCCTCATCGATGGAGACAATAGCATAACTGCTATAATATAATTTTTCTCTATGATGATGCTTTTTTTTTTAAGATATACAGCCTATACATTTCAGATAGGCATCTCAAGGACTTAATTCATTTTAAATAACCTAGTGTAGCCAGCCAAAAATCTTGAGAGTATTAAGAAGTGATATATTAGAGACTTGCAGGGTCGGACTGGGAACAAAATTCGGCAAAACCTGGCAATTTTCTCCTGGACTAGCCCACCACTGGACCGACAACCCCCCCATAAATAACAAACACACAGTATCATGCTGTAGCAACACTTCATAAACTGAACCCATTTAGATTTGGACCTATAGGTTATTATAATCAATAACACGGGTCGGGGGTCTCTCCGGATTTAAAAAAATTCTGGTTGCTAATCACACCGTTTTAAAGTGATTTGAGAGACAACCACACAACCACAACCTTTAGGCCTATTTGGTGCAAATCTTCTCCTTTACTTTGGTTATAGTCAGCGATTCACATTAACTGTAGGCCACATTAACTGTATCACCACAAGTGTATAGCCTACTAAACGTTTTTGCCCAAGTTTGTGTGCCGTCATCACATTTTGCAAAATTAGGCTACCTTCGTTACTAACCTACCAGTTGATACTTTTTACGTGCATCGACTCGCGATTGATTGTGCATCTAATGTAAAACTCGGTGGAGAGACTTCCACTTTCCACTTTCACTGTCGTTGTGAGCTAAAAGGCTACTATATGGGTAATACTTTTAAGTTCCTTTTGAGTCCAAACATGAATAGGTTTTCTTTAACCTGTGCTACACTTTTCCACCAAGTTGTGCGAAAATTGTAGGCTACCCGGAGTTCTTTTATTTTTATGTTGACAGACAAACCGCACTACAGGTGCAGTAAATGGAAGCTCTTGGTAGCGCGTGCAACTAACGTCTATAAAAACAATATATTTATGGAATAAAACTAGACACCTCTGACTGCGATTCAAACTGCGATTATGTGAACACCAGCCAGCGGAGGGCACTTACATAGCCTAGGCTACCAGCATGGACTAGTACTAGGCTATATTTCCCCACAAACCAAGCGGCTGCTTGGACAAATCCACTTGAGGGGTGGGACAGGTGGGCGCGATTGTAACACACACTGAACCTGTCACGAAGAGGCCAAAATGATTGACCTGTCACCCCCGAATCCAAATGGATGCAACTGCATTTATAGGCTAGGCCTAGGTCTACATGACGGGCCGCAAATAGGCTAAATAACTTTAAAAAAAAAAAAAAAAAAAAATCCCGGAGGTCACCGGCCCACATGTGGACCGGCCCCGGTTGTACAGATTACCAGTCCGAGCCTGGAGACTTGGATGTATGATATGATCCAGAACAAAAGCATATACCAATATTAAAGGGTGTTTTTTTTAGACATGGTTTTACCCCATCTAACCCTTGAATTGATAGGTTATGTCCATATTTCTTCTTCACTTAACAATCGTTGCAGAT
Source organism: Alosa alosa (assembly GCF_017589495.1). NCBI lineage: Eukaryota > Metazoa > Chordata > Actinopteri > Clupeiformes > Clupeidae > Alosa > Alosa alosa. The sequence goes on from NC_063196.1 coordinate 15,996,989, forward strand.
GTCGTGTCCCATTTGAAACCGGAGACCTCTCGATATGACCTTTTATGTAATAGCCGGAGTAATGTTCTCAATGGGCAGTAAAGACATTTGAGGAAAATATTCTGCCACTGAAATCTGTTCAATGGTCCTCTGAATTCTCTAGGAGATTGTGGTCTGTCAGCATGTCTACAAGATGTCTGGTACACCTCATAAGCCAGAGACATCCACCCTTTTAGCCAGGTCATGTACACACATGTCTGCATCATACACTGAAGCCAAAACAAATTCTTTCTGACCTGTTACAATGATATTGTTTTGCATTGTTTCAACTTCAACAATAAAGAATAAGATTTTTTTTCTCAGTGCAAGCCCAGCAATGCAGATTAAAGGTTATATAATTTATCTTCCCTCAAATGCATCCTCAAGAAAGGTTGAATGACCACTATTTCAAATGTAATACCCAAAGACAATGTTGTCAGCTTGCCATTTGAATACAGCAGCCACCTCTATACATGATTGACAAGGGTAACAAAAGAAGATTTTGTGAAAACGTGAAGATTTTGTTTTCATCAGCAAAAGAGCATTTTTTACACAGTTTACACAAATTGTCCTAATACTTCACCATGCAAATGACTGCTAATTTTCAGAGCATCAGAGCACCATTGAAATCACTCAAAGAAGAAACGCTAGCTCTTTCAGCATGCACCCCCTGTTCTGTCTGCTGTCTGCTCCGACAGCCTCGAATGGCAATCAGTGGCTCCTAATGACGGGACCCTTGTACCGACGCGTGTTTGTGCACAGGCAGCTGGTGCGAGAGGGAAAAAGCATGCTGGTGATCTGAATGTGTGCATAATGAGCTAGAGCATCATAACATGACAAATTTCCTCACACTTCATCTGACGCCGACACTAGCACAGGTGCCACGCTGTCAGCATCAGCTACGCCGGCGTGATGTTATTAGCAACAACAATGCTTTTGGGGAGAGGTGTCACGGTGCAAAGCCAAAAGGAAGGGAAAAAATGGCCGCTTGAAGGAAAGGTAGGTACTGTAGGTGTCAGCTGGGGAGTATAAGCAAGTGATGATAGCATCCCAGGAGAAATTAGAGGCATTTAGCAGTCATGGAGCGTGGACGACCATAACATTGGCCCTTTCGGCACACAAGGATGGGGAGTCTGTCATCCTCCAGGGAAGGTCTCCTCCCCTCAGATGGCAGACTGAACATGGGTTTACATCACAAGCAGCAGGGCGGGTGGCTTGCGAAATATGAAAGTGTGGACGGTTCTAAAATAGTCATCATCGCCTGTGACATCCATTTTCCTTTATCATGTCCACCGCCAAAGCCCCTCGTCAGAGGGGTCTGAAATCTGTCAACAAAGGGCTCCCGTTTAGCACTCGCTGATGATGCGTCGTTGTGTCCAGTCATGCTGGCGGCGGCGGTCATATCAGCACACCATCTGGCGCACAGGCTCTGATGGCCTTGCCAGCCGCCCGCCCGCCCTGGGGCCGGCAGCATATTGCAGGTGCAGGGCGGCAAGTGCCAGTTTCGGCAAGCGCCTGTGCCGAGACGGGTGATTGCTACCAGTCGCCGTCACATTTGACAGCTGAGCATTTTGAGGTGGTTGGGGGGGGGGGTGGGGTGGGGGGGGGGGTGGATGCAACCCGACCCAACTGCCAACGACCATTTATTTCAGGCTGACACTGTAAATGGTGAGGAAAGGAGCAATTCCCTTGCCCCATGCCCACCCCGTGCCTCCAGCAAGAAGACATACATAGTCAGAGAAAAAAAAAACTATAGACTTTGTTGTCGTGGGACGCAGCTGAGAAATATGAGGGGAAAAACAATAACGAAAAAAAAAAACACACTCAAGTTTTGATGAAGCCTATCTCTGCGGGTGCGCTTGCAGATGCAAATAGGCAAGTCAAGCCAAGTCAGTTTATTTATACAACACAGTTTAAGCCATAGTTGCAAATCCACATAACAAAGATGCAGGGGAGCCATAGCACCAGAAAGACAAAATAATGAGTTTTACGATGTGTGGGGCTTGGAGGCACTTTCACTTTGGCAGATGACATAGTGAGCCAGAAAAAGGAGATTGAAAAAGAAATCTCCAACACTGTTGATACTCCTCCCAGGCTGAGTCCAGAGTTCACAACAGGGAACCGAGGTGTCCAACGTGTTTGTATTTTCCAAGCGGCAGGTGAAGCATGTCCAGGAGATACGTGTCCTGGTTTATTTTAGGACAACATTGGTAGAGCCAAGCACTGACCAATCCCTCTAAAAGCTAAGATGGAAATAAAAAGTAGTTTTAATGTTGATTTCTCTCTAAACTTGTGTCCATAGTTAACATTAGGAGAAAAAGGAAGTACATAATGCATTTTCTGAGAGGAGAGGTCAAGGGGTCTCTGTACTGGTTAATGCGAGGACCGAGGGGCGAAGGGTAGACCAAGGCATTGATTAAACCCACTAATCACATTAAGAGGTTTGAGGTGAGAGACACGTGACCCGGCCCAGAGTGAATTACGCACATCTGACATGTTCCAAGGCAATTTGCATCTTTCTCTCTGCGGCAGATAGAGCTGTCACCCAGAAGTGTCCCTGAACCCTGCACTGTCACTCCCGTTATCACAACCTCAGGTGTGACGTGACAGGACACACTCACTTGCTGTCCCATCTGGATTGCCGGCGAGAAAGACATCTCAGTGATGAACCCTGTCAGTGGAGGGGAAAAAAAAGAGGAGGGGGGAGGAGGTTGGGAGAGGAAAAAGTAGCAGAGCACCAGCTCTAGGCACCAAGGGAAACAGAGGCAAGGACGCAAGAAATTGGTGGGGGTTGAGATATTTAGGCTACCACGCCACAGGGGAAAGATATATTCTGCAAATGATGCAGTTGACAGTTGCAGAGAAGTCTTAGGGGAGGATTTCAGTGTGCATAAAAAAAACTGGAAATGTGTCTGACCTAGGAGAAATACAAAAAAAGGGGTCTGTGCTGAAATCTGTCCTCTACAAGGGATGTGATATAATGAACGTATTTGTTGTAATTTTATTCATATCTTTTTCAGGTTGAGTGCTATTACTGACATTTTCACAGTCTCAATCGTTTTCAGGCAGCAGATTGTTTCTGTCTGAGAGACATAGAAAATAAGCCACACAAATGTGACCTCTCTCTGTGTGTGTGTGTGTGTGTGTGTGTGTGTGGATCTGTCTGTGTGGGTGGGTCCGTCTGTGCCTGTGAGTGTGATAAAACTGTGCTCGTCATCAATTTCGGAAAAATAGGAAACAACTGGGTCATTCAGAGTACAGCCATCATTATCCTGTAAATTGATGCAAAATTAACTCCTCAAGATACTAAACTGAATCTGACAGTGGTAATACTGAACTTGACAACTCCACAATGCAAAAACAGCACTTCTGTTTACCATGACTGCAGCTAGTTACATGTAAGCTATGTGCAGTCACGATGACATTACAGACATCCCAACCTGCAACAAGTCATTTCAGGGAGGTATCACGAAGCCCCAAAAAAAAACTTTAGCCTACTTAAATACAGATTAATATGTTCAATAATGTCTAGTCAGTGCACCAAATAAGGAAGGCCTAGATAGAAATTGTGGAAATAAAATATGTAGATTTTGGTAGTTTGGTCTCTTCATGTAGCCTTGGCAACTAGCCATCTAGCATAGGGCTGAATAATATGAATTGAATTGACACATGAATTGACACTTGTTAAACTCACCTCAACATGTCTTTTGCAATCGTTTAACCCGCCATGGGCAATGCTAAAGTCACTGTTACAAACAGTGCAGCGTGCAAGACTAGGCCTATCATTATTTTTTACTCTTATGAGACAATAGCCTACACTTTGAAATGGGTCTTACATTTTCATTTTTTTGAGGCACTGACTCTGCCATGACGCTCCTGTTGCTATACACTGAAGTGATTACAGTAATTAAGTTCGGGAGAAAAGAGATAAAAGCAGGCCGTGGCCTACTGGTTAGCACTTCGGACCTGTAGCCGGAGGGTTGCCGGTTCAAACCCCGACCAGTAGGCACGGCTGAAGTGCCCTTGAGCAAGGCACCTAACCCCTCACTGCTCCCCGAGCGCCGCTGTTGATGCTGGCAGCTCACTGCGCCGGGATTAGTGTGTCCTTCACCTCGCTGTGTGTGTTTCACTAATTCATGGACTGGGATAAATGCAGAGACCAAATATCCCTCACGGGATCAAAAGAGTATATACTTATACTTAAAAGCCCGCCTACACTGAAAACTGATTGGTTGATTTAGCGAAACAGGCCAATCAGGATGCTCTCTGTCTTGGATGCGCTCAGACACACACGCACCACCCCTCTCTCTCTCCCGTCGTGTGCGCGCTACACTCAGATGCACACGCGGTCTTGCATGCGCGCTCTCGATCGCTCACTATAGATTCCGGGAGATTTTGCCTAATTTGCAGGCGTCAGGGAGCCGCTATCACTATGCGGGAGACTCACGGAACTTCCGGGAGACTTGGGATGTCTGACATTATACTGCCTTGCAGTCTTTCTCACAATTTATCCATCAGAAGAAAACCTGTGAAATTGAGAGAGGGTGGCACATGGGTAAACACACAATGTTGATCTGTTCACACATACAACCCACAGGCTTCAATGTAATCATAAACAATCTGAAGGTCAAACATGGATGATGACTAACTATTCCAGCCAAGAGAGTTTTCTTTTCTCCCAAGATGGCAGCTTACTCTAAGGCAGGTCGAGCAGGTGATCCAGCACACACACTCACATCTGATCCTAGGTCAGTGTCTGACCCACATAATAGGCTCTGTGCTCAAGTGCCTGCCTACCACTGCAGAAACTTTTAATCAAAATACTTTTGAACATTTGTTTGCTCCCATGGAATTGTCTGTCCTGACATTCTGCAAACTGTGTTGAGTTCCATTTTCATGGTCAAATTTTCTGTTAAATGAAAAGGCTCAGGTGTGTGTGACATTTAATTTCTTGTTATACTGTGAAGGTGCCTATTGTCATTTCCTCATTTCTTCAACATCTGAATAGATATTATACTATATGAAAAGGGAAAATACTCGAAGCCTTTGTTTGCAGATTCAACAATGTGCTAATTTTCAAAAGGGCACCGCCAACTCAACCTCCACCTCCACCTCCACCCTCTCAACCCCACAACACGCTCTCCCCTTGAGGGAGACGTTAAGCCGAGGCTTGAAAGCAGCACCACTCGAGTGGGGTCCATTGTGTCCATGGCTGCCCTGACCGACAGGTCGACCACTGCTGTGATTGCAATCAGCCGAATTGTGCTTTAGTGGCTCGGGGAACAGCGGGGTGGTGTCCCTGAAACTTGTAGAGGTCAGGCGCACAGATGAGAGAGGTCACGGCTGATCTGAGAACAGAGCGGCGGAAGGAGTCAGAGGATGAAACAGGCGTCAAGAGGCGAAGTGCAGGAACATGCGGAGAGGTCAGGTGTATGCTATGGCTCATGCCATAGCTGGACTTAAAATAACTGATAGAGTGGGAAGATGAAGAGAGGACTAAAAAAAAGAGAGATTAGAAGAACGGAAAAATAGAGAGAGTGGAGGGAGGGGGTTTGGTAAAGAAAGAAGAATGAAACCAAGAGGCTGAGAAAGCAGTGAGAGAAAAAGAGCTTTAAAATAATTATTCATCCATCCGTAAACACACATGCTCGTTCATGACCAGGCTCAGACACACAGACATGTATTGATCTTTTTGCAGAGGCTTTATGATGTACAACACGATCGAACAGTTAATCTTGGAGCATCTTCAATAATAAGTGTTACAAGACAGAGCTCTAGCCATCGCCAGATGAAAGCCAGAGATAACAGAAGGAAGATTAACAAAACTATTATTTGAAAATGATTTTAAACACATGGCACAGTGCAGCAAACATAGCATACATAAATTTATTGAACAGTGTTAGAAAGACAAGCACACCAGATCATCAGTATTGGTGTATGAACAAAGAAGGCTTAGTCAGCCATTGTGGACTGGATCTTTTCTGTTGGACACAGATTGAAACGAAACACCAATATTTCTCAAATCCCTTTTTTTGCAGAACATAATAGTTGACTTTATCTCAGGATGCATGTAATTTTGCCTGCACACAATTATCTTTTCATATTGTTTTATTTTCCAGAGCCTTTTGCATAATTCAAGATGCCAAGAGATCAATAATATTCTGGTGTGCTTGTTGAACAAGCAATTATTTCATCTCATAACAGTTGGGTCAGTGTCTAAGTTCAACTATGTTGAAGCAATGGACAGACCAAATTATTTGTTGTGTCTTCACAAATAATCAGATATGCATAAGTAGCTTGGTACTTTATTTGTTTAGCTGTTTTGGATATAAGAACCTGCTTGCTGAATATGCCAAAGATGCTAAAATGGACTAAAAATGAATTCCAGTCATTGATGAATGATTTGAGGTCTGCGGGGAACCGAAAGGTGCCCAAGCAATCAAGTCATGCCTTTGATGGATGGCAGAACATTAAACAAACACTGTAATTATGACTTTGCATGAAAATCCACTTAAGGATGCATTCGGCTCAGTGTGCTTTACAGGTTATTCACTGGCCTTGGGCATAATATAGGAAATAAGAAGCCTTTGTTTAATCTACAGAGGCAATACGGCCTATGGAAAATCGGCTGATTTCCATACCCGGAGATAATTAATACATTAAGGACAAGCATGCACTGCTTCAATGAGAGCGCCTGATCAAAGGCAGAAAAAGGTACGCACCTCATTGTGTTGTTCTTCAGCTGACCATCACAAAGCACCGGGGAAGGCTTTGAACAGGATCTCTATCACCATGCCTGGTGGGGACAGCCCAACCTAGCCCAGCTTTGAAATCCAAAAGAAAAAACGAGGAACAAAAAAATAAAAAAGAGAGCTGTGTTCTGGAACAACACAAACCAGAAATGCAGGAACAAACAGAGAGAACACCAAGTTTGGGGGGTTGGGTATGCAGTTGAAATCTCCAGTGGCAGTGGCACTGTTTTGTTCATTTCTTATCCTACCACACTTTTTTTTCCTGCCCTGCATTTCCCTATTGTCCTTCTTTTTTAAGATTAGAGTCAGCAACGTGTTTTACACCCCAGAGCCTCTGGAAGGAAAGGTAAAGGTAAGCACCAGAGGGATGGGTTCAGTAGGCATCTACAGTGCCAAATATGTCTGGGGACAGAGGGTAGGATACAAAATCAAAGTTAAGGTGAACTTTATTATCCCACAAGGGGAAATCCAAGTGGTCATTGCACATCTCATCACAACATATAATACTGAATACGGAGTAGGGAGGACATTAAAAAGAGACCTCTTACAAAGCAGTGAGCAGATTGCTACAAGACTGGCAGCTCCTTTCATGGCATCCCAGCCATTCAAGTCTTACTCTCACTGGAGTGGGAAGAAACAGAAACCCTAGGAGACGGCAATTCTGTTGCTATATCTAATACTGCAGAAAAATACTTACAAATTATGATAGGCAACTACATAGAATCTTCTACTGCAAGTTGTAGTGGTTATATTATTAACATCATTAAATTTGTGATTTAATAAAGTAAATTGCATTTGCTTTTTGTATCTTCTCTGTTTTCTGCGTACTTGTTAAGGAGTGATGCCTTGGTAGGCTACTGGTAATTGGAATGCGTCACTTTTCCACCAGCCAGAACATACATGAAGGAGCAAGAAAAAAAGACCATGGCTTCACTTTCATACTAATGAGAGCAGTTGCGAATTCCATATGAATCATGTGAAACAAACACCAACAGCAGTGTCCTTAATCTACCTAATTGGTAGACTCTGTTTCTCTCACGTTGTGTTGGGGGTCAATGTAACAGCAAATTTATCACAACTGAATAACACTTTAAAAGCTTTGGAGGAAAGATAGATGGATTTTTCACATTTCTGTGTGAGAGAGACAAACCTCACAATTGCCATTTCTTCACAAGGACCATTGTGAGCTTTCAAAAAATGCCTCTGGCATTCAGTCCAAGTCTAATTCCTTACAACTTTTTAAACTCTATCTGTACATTACTGACTGAGGATGTAGTAAAAAATAACTCATAGATGTGATGAAGAGTGACAGTTCATTTCTTACATAGTGTGCACATTCATAAAGGTGGTAGCAGCCCTCCATTGAAACTGGTCCCATGCTTTTTAGTACATGATGGCTTTTGATTTAAAGGCTGAAATACTGTTCAAAACTGTTGTTTTGAAGATATTTTAAAGTACAAGAGCAAATGACAAAATTAAGCTATGATGTCACTTGTCAGTCCCTTCCTGTGAGGCATTCTGTACATAAGCTGAATGCCACACAATGCACTAAAATACATGCAGACAAGCATTAGGGCATCCGTGGCCTACTGGTTAGCGCTTCGGACTTGTAACCGGAGGGTTACCGGTTCCAACCCCGACCAGTAGAAACGGCTGAAGTGCCCTTGAGCAAGGCCCCTAACCCCTCACTGCTCCCCGAGCGCCGCTGTTGTATCTATAGACTACATTGCCTTTCCTCCGCAATTGCCTGGGTTCATGTCAACCCATCCAGTATTTATATGACAAGGAAGAAGAGCAGGCACTCTCGGTTTAAAAAATTAAGGCGTCAGATTTCTCAGTGCTCCTGAGTCTAGTTTGTTCAGCTGTGTGAGCTGGCCCTGCAGTGTCCATTAGCACTTAGCGCCATTCACTCCTCCAGATACGAGAAAAACCCATTTGAGAGTGCCGAGGCCATCTGGACAATTACAAAGGATAATGCAGATATAGGGCAGAATTCTGCTCACAATCCAAGCTTAGTGAAGAGTGGACAGGGGATACGGGTGGCAGTGTTGACAGATAAAGCCTGCTGTGCTTAGGTCAATCTTGTCACAAAGGAGGTATACCTGTAAAGGACTGTATCCTAAATAACAGGCAAGGCAAAGGCTGAATGAGTAGTTTCTGAACTGACCTTTTTCAGTCACAAAAAGAGAAACATGACCAAACCAGCAAGCACACAAACTCGACAACACTGAAGAAAAGCAGAATACTGGCGCACTGCACAATCTCCTGTTAGATATGACTAGCTTGAATGTATATCTAGATAAATAAGTAGGCTACAAGGTTTTTGTAGATCCAGTCTCAATCATTTCACTGTTAAGTATGCAAACAAGATTTGCACATGCTTTCTAATTGTCACAAATGCTTGTTGAGTAAAAACACACATGCATTTTTATATGATACACATAGCACATAAAATAGGAACTACCTATTTGTAAATAAATATATATTTGTGATCACAGATGACAGCATCCTCAATGGAAGTGGACACAAGCTTTAACAAATATTAACATTTGGAAGTGTCATTGTTTGCTTCTATCTGTGGCCAAAAGCTACAGTTAAGTTTAGCCTAAGGGCGTTTTTCACACATACATACATTTATTCACACCGACAATCAAACTATATTGTGTTTGACCTCTTGTTTTTAGTTACATACATACATACATACATGTATTCATTTAGCTGACACTTCTGTCCAAAACGACTTTCATATGTCAAGTATATTACAAGGGCCATTGTCCTCAGAGCAACTTGGAGTTATGTGCTTGCTCAGGGGCACTTGGCAGCAGCTATTTTGCCTTGGTCGGAACGCTACAATCGCACTAAGGTGAGCACCAAATGAATCGGTCTGAGACCTCCAAAAAGAGATGGTCTCAATCCACACCATCTGCCGAACTCTGGCGTGGTCCCACTGGTAAGAAATCTACCTGAAACCAGTAGGTCCAACAATGTCTAGTTCCAATGAAGTATAGGAGTTAAGATCACTGAATTATGGGTAAAATGAGGTAAATTTCACTACCTAAATAAATGGCATGAGAGATGGGTCTTAATAACGTGAACTGTGGACAAACGTGGACACATAGGGAGGTGCAATGATTCGACGACTCCAGTGCATCATCAGATTATTTTCTAGTTGCAGTCGCGACTCCTCTCAAACTCTCTCTCCAAAAGTGACAAATGCAAACGATGTAATAGGAGAAGATCAGACCCAAGATCATCATTGCTCCATTGTGTAACTCGAAAGTAGCTCTTATGACCGAAAAATAAACGCAAGTGACCTGAGGGAGCAGTCTGCTCAATTGTTACACATTTTGATCCGTCTAGAAAAAATGCATGTGAAACCAAACCGGCCTGAAGTCTGTATGCAGCATTATCATCCGAAAATGCCCTTCAAACTAGTAATCATACAAACCAAACAAACTATACATCATTCACCAATTTAACATCAATATTGACTCCTTATCCAGAATTTGTTCTGACCATGTTGTCTCTGTCACTTCACACTATTCAACATAATAATACTTAAAACTCTGCACTTAAACTTCTGCACTCTCATCCTCTTGTGGGGAATTCAAAAGGAATTCATAAGGAAAACCCAGAGCTAAAAGAATCACACAGCAGTTATGCAATTATTTGATGGAGAATGTATTTGATGTAGGTCATGTTGATCATTTGTTTTTGTATAAGTTTATGCTCTTTTGATCCCGTGAGGGAAATTTGGTCTCTGCATTTATTCCAATCCGTGAATTAGTGAAACACACAGTGAGGTGAAGCACACACTAATTCCGACGCAGTGAGCCATCTGCTACACTTCAGCCATTCCTACTGGTCGGGGTTCGAACCGGCAACCCTTCGGTTACAAGTCCGAAGCACTAACCAGTAGGCCACGGCTGTGAATGGCCAATTACTGTGTCGATTGCAATGTTGCTGCCACAGGAAAGGAATGGCATTTTCTCCATTCCTTTCAAAAAGGATGATCCAGTATCGAATTCAAGGACATAAGAAAGGAACGGGTGTGTAATACTTGGAGCATATTATCATGGCTGCCACTTAGATTCTGTATTTCCAGGTAATTTCACCCAGTTAGGAACATTAAACAAAAAAAAAATCAGGCAGTCCCCAGAATGTGAGCCAGATAGATTAACCATTTTTAAGACTTTATTTAAGTCAAATTTGTATTGTGGGGTGAAAGGAAATTAAATCTCTACTGAGACTGAATCCAGTGTGCTCTTCCAATGGTTAATTCATAAAAAAAAGTTCATGCATAAAAAAGGTAGATAACTGTGGGTTATTATGGAGTAATGGTGACCCCTATTTGGCTGTGGGGACTTATGTAGATGTGCATGTGCATGATGTGCTTTTGATCTCCCAAAGGAGTGTCACTAAACCCTAGGTCTAAATGGCTGTGCTCCACAAACACCTGAAGATTAATGGTATGCAGGCTTTACTCAGAATTAATAATAGGTGGAGGAGGCCCCACTGGGTGCATTCTGCATGACTAGAAAACTCCTCCGCGCCTTTAAATGGATCTCTTTTCTGTCAGAAAGCGAGTTTGGAAGTGCAGTGAGCCATACAATTCCACTCTTTCTCTCAATTTAAGCCTTTCTGTCTTTGCATATAACTGAACTAGCATGACTATCATCTAAATGTCTCTATCAAATCACAGTATGTTTCCGATACAGTAAACATTTACAGAATGAACTCAGTGAACACATGGAAAATGCAAAGAGAGGAGGAGGAGGAAGTGAGTTGTGCACTCTACCCAAATATTACATCATCACAAAGAAAAAGGATATGTGTTGTTCTTGCTAAAGTGCAGTTAAACTTTCGAATGGAGATTTTTTTTTGCCCGGGGTAAATGCCGGAACAATTATCTTCCATTTGCAGATAAGCACAGTGAGGAAATGGATGACTGAGCCACAAAAGAGCTCTGCCCTTTCAGCTTCTTTTAGCCAAAAAACAAAAAATAACAAAGCCAAAATCTGAGACAAAGCAAACAAAGCCCCAATTTCTTCTCACTTCTGACAGTCGGCGTCACCCCCTCTTCCTCCATCTCTCTCCTCATGAAATGATTTTTGTGAGGGGGAGGCACTTAGAGGGAAACAAATATAAAGTGGCGGCACAGTTGCATCTTCCCTCCATTATGGAAAACAGCAGAAGAGGTAGGGGGTCTTGTCTTCAGGGGGAGCTGAGGGATTCATTAAAAATGATTTGTGGGCTCACTCAAAATTTCTGCTATCTTCATTGTGCGGCAGAAGCTCGGGCCTCTGGGAATGTTTCCAGCCAGACTGAGGAGCGAGGATGGTGTCGATTTATCGAATGCATCTGGCTACGATCACTGATGCTAAAAGAGGATCCCTCACAATCCATTACTATCCCAGTGTCAATAAGACAGGATCCCTAATGTCTGTCTGAGCGGAGTTGTCCGCCTACCTCTGTCAGGTATAGGTTGGAGTGTGGAGGGTGGCTTGGGTTGTTTGGTTATTGTTCAGTAATGAGCCCTACCATCTGCAAGTAGCCATTCTACCATTTTGACAGCCATTTCCACAGGGAGGTGTTGAGCTAACACAGCACACAGCATGCAGTGTCATAGTTTTACCTAAGCCAAAGCACATATAGGTGTATCATTGGATGGGTATATGGGACCCAAGGGTTTGCTGATTTTGAGTGTGAGAGTGCATGTGTGTAATAAAAAGGCAGATTTCCTATATTTCAAAGCCATGTCCATCTGTAGCCGAACAAAAGACACTTTTTAAAGAAAATATGTTGAATGTTTTAAAAAAAAACTTGTTTACTGCATGGAAACCTTTCTTTTTCTTGTATTTCTTTTAATATAAATCCAGGATTATGATTATTGATAGACTTCAGGAAAGTGTGGCGATTTAATAAAATAAATTAATTGAGGTTAGCATGTCAGCAATGTCAACACACACTACCAAGATTGGAGTAGCTATTAGTACTGCATGTGGCCTGGTATGAAGTCATAATAGGCCTGTAGTTCTACCAGAAAGACTCAGTAGACAGAATAGAATCGGTTAACAATTTAATTAGTAAAGGAACAGCTTAGATACAAGCATGATAAAGAGTCCTGAATAGGTAACGGTCTTTGGCATAGGCCCCGTCTCGGATCCGGCCCAGCGATGAGCGGATCTCGCCTCCCCCGCCGATGGATGAAGGTGGGGCGGGAGCCTACCCCACGACGAGGCGACGGGACCAACTGGTGGCGGTGGCTGAAAGATGATTCTGTGGTAGGCAGACCATGCCCGATTGACGTGGACTGCTGGCAGAGGTGGCTGGAGGGGAGGTGGAGGGGACGTCAAAGTCAGCGTACTGAGAAGCAGAAGCAGTATTAGTGGTACATATTTAAAGAGCCCACTGAATTCCTATAGGCTAGTGCTGATTGAATGAGTGAATGATCGGATTGCGGGGCTTTCCCGAAAGTAAGCAGCTAAGATTGGCTCCGTGTAAGCATGGGAGGAGTAAAGGCTACACTACGAGTCTTCCTACTAGAACTTTCGCTGAAGCTATCATTTCTACCAGAAAGACTCAGTAGACAGAATAGAATCAGTTAACAATTTAATTAGTAAAGGAACGGCTTAGATGCAAGCATGATAGAGTCCTGAATAGGTAACGGTCTTTGGCGTAGGCCCCGTCTCGGATCCGTCCAGCGATGAGCGGATCTCGTCTCCTGCCGATGGATGAAGGCAGGGGCGGGGAGCCTACCCCCAAAAGGATGAGTGATGACCGCCAGGGCGGTGACTCAGTAACCTGGTTCAGAGGAGCAGAGACATTAGTAAACATGCAAGATGAACTAAACGGCATGACTGGGCCGGGGTGATGAAGTTGTGCCAGGACGCCGACAGAATTTTAAAGTAGCTAGGTGTTAACCATAAACCAGGGGTTGTAGTGGGGCCCGCAGCATGCTTTTGCTTTGGTGGGATTTAGAAGCTTGACGAGCTGGGCAACCAGCGTCTAGGGCAACCTAGACCAATGCGGCGGCCGGGCAATCGGCGTCCAGGGCAACCTGGACCATAAGCACTTCACGATCTGGGCGCCCAGTGACTAGCAAGCTAGTACATCGTGACGAGCCAGGCCACCAGCATCCCGAGCAACCTGGACTTTAGTGCTTATGCGAGCTGGGCAACCAGCGTCTAGGGAAACCTAGACCCGCGAGGCGTGCCGGCTACCGGCGTCCAAGGCAACCTGGACCATTAGCTGGGCAACCAGCGTCTAGGGCAACCTAGACCAACGTGACGGCCAGGCGACCGGCATCCAGGGCAACCTGGACCGAACTGGGCAACCAGCGTCTAGGGCAACCTAGACGAGCGTCACGAGCCGGGCAACCGGCGTCCAAGGCAACCTGGACAGTGAGCTGGGTAACCAGCGTCTAGGGCAACCTAGACCAAGTGATGGCCGGGCAACCGGCATCCAGGGCAACCTGGACCAAACTGGGCAACCAGCGTCTAGGGCAACCTAGACGAGCATCACGAGCCGGGCAACCGGCGAGTAGTGACCTGAACCATAAGCGTCAAACGAGCTGGGCAACCAGTGAAAAAGGGCAACATGCCCATGGCTGAGACTAAATCACCACGAGCTACCGGCGTGCTGGGCCCCGATATGTTACAGCGATTAGTGCAGGCGAATGCCAGAATTTAACCACCGCCACCAGGATTTGTGAAGGTAATGAGGTACCTGAATTAGCGTGAGAGAGCAACTTCTGAGCATCGAAAACATCATGAGGCGTTAGTCTGATGTATGATGTGTAGGCGTCGGATGACCACCTTCCTAGCGTTTTGATGGATGACGTGGACAGCCCTTTTTGGGCGGCAGTCGTGGCTGCGCCAATGCGGAATGAGTGTGTAGTGAACCTCTTTGGGGAGAGGTTACATTTGAGCAGCACGTTAGCTAGCTGGCTGCTGAACCAGTGACGTGTCATGGCTTGACCGTCTGGTGTGATAAATAGGGGAAAATCTGGTGAAGTGTGAGGCCGTAATTTAAGGTAATGAACCATAGAAGCGAACGGGCATGATACATTGTTTATTTTTGCAATTGAAATAGTAGTACCACAACCAGAAGTATCGGTTTTCAGAATATTTCAGACAAATGGTGAAGTAAGTGGGAAAAAAAGAAAGATCAGAGAGAGGGAGATTACGCGTGGGGTCGTACAGAGAATTTGTAGTGAATTCTCCGCACCGCATGAAGCCATAGAAAGCCGATAGGAAGACTCCAGCAGGCTATCAACGTACTCTGAGTGGTAGCCGCGTTTAAACACCGCCACCTTGTGGTTTAAAATATCCGCCGTAATGGGGAGGCGAGTGCCAATGGAGCGCGGGAATTGGCGTCGTGGAGCCTAGCGTGGAATTGTAAACCGGCGACTGTTTTGCGAGTTGACGCAAGTTTGAGGCCGCGGTGATCAACGCAGTAAACCAAGAAAGCGCAGACGGTAGAAATGAGAACTGGGAGGATGGGCGTGTGGTGGTGCTGACAAAAAATAGAGAACCAGGACCAGGCTGAATTATAGGCTTTGATTGTGGACTTAGCAACGCCTTTTAACATATACGTTTTGGCTTTCTCTAACAGTGAACTGAGGCAAAGAGGATTTAATCCAGGATCAGCTCGGCAAAACGAGGGGCACGGTGTAGCCACTTTGTTGGCTGAAGGGCAGAGCCGGTGGAATTCCTGCAAACAGAGACGAGAGAGGGCGTCAGCTTGAACGTTAATATAACCAGGGACATGAATGGCATTTGCGATGAAATTGTGAATAACAGACTGCCAGGTGAGCCTCCTTAAAAGGGACATTATTTTAGGGCAGCGAGAGCGACGTTTGTTTACGATGGCCACTACTGCCTCGTCACAGAAGAAAGTGATGCGCTTTCTTGACCAATGGGTACCCCAGAGTACGCAGGCTACCACAATGGGATACAGCTCGAAGAGGGCGGACGAAGCAGCATCGGAGGCAAATGCCATAAATTCGTCAGACCATCTCTCTGCGAACCACGCGTCTTTATACAACCCCCCAAAACCGAGAGACGGAGCGGCATCCGTGAACAGCTCGAGAGAGACAGACGAATCAGAGTGATCATAATAGAAGAATGAGATGCCGTTCCATTCGGTAAGTAATTTAGACCAGAAACCAAGATCCGACTGACAACCCAGGTCGAGCGCGACGGGATCGGGACAAATTAACAACGGAGTGGGCCAGAATTAACAGCCGAGAAATAAAGGAGCGACCCTGCGGAATGATGTGCATGGCAAAATTCAGATGACCCAAGAGAGAGAGAAGGTCTCGCTTGGTCACCGTGCCCACGGAAAGAAATGAGGCGGACACCTCGCGAATCCTAGCTAATTTTTCCCCCGGGAGGGAGGCCCGCATCGCAACCAAGTCGAGGATAATGCCCAGACATTCGAGAGAGTGAACAGGGCCCAGGGTGTTCTCCGCCGACAGAGGGACACCGAGCTCCAAGAACACAGCACAAAGGACGTCCAGACCTGAACTAGACCCCGCGGGGAAATCAATTAGCAGGAAATCGTCCAGGAGGTGCAGGACGAACGGGAGACGGCAGATGTTGAGCAAAATCCAGCACAGCGCTTCCGACAGACAATTGAAAATGTGGGGACTACTCCTGCAGCCGAACGTGAGCCTCACGGCGAAATAAAAGTTGGACTGCCACTTAACGCAGAACAACGGCCAATCAGTGGGATGAATCGGCATAATCTTGAACGTGTCTGTGATGTCGGCCTTAGCCAGGAGAGCGGCCCTGCCAGCGATTTTAATAAGGCAAATGGCATTGTCAATGGAAGCGTAGTGGAGCGAAAATGGTTCGAGGGGAATCATTTCATTAACGCTGGACCAGACGTCGGAGTGAGGCGAGGACATGTCAAAAATCAGCCTTTTCTTACCGGAGTATTTCCGAGTGGCCACGCCGAGGGAATTAACGCGGAAGGGGCAGAAAGGAGGGACAGAGAAAGGGTCGAGAACATAGCCTTTATTAAGTTCCTTGGACAGAAGTTCGGACACAACAGAAGGTTCGGCCGGGGCAGACTGCAGGTTCCTAGCCACGTACGAGTCAGAGAGGGGGGACAGGACACCAACCCTAAACCTCTGAGAGAGACCAGTGAGCAAAAAATCAACAAACACAGAGTCAGGATGGGCAGAGAGATAATATGACAAAACGGAGACATTAATAGGCGTGGACGAGTGAGACGCTAGAATTTCTTTGCAGAAACCACCTTTCCTCCCCGCGGCGGCCTTACGCGACGGGGGCAGACGGACTTTGGATGAGGGTCCTTGCACCGGCTACAGACATGGGAGAAAAGACAGTTAGTATGGGAGCAGACGCCCTCGTTAAAATTGTTGCAGATAGCGAGCCCGTTAAAGTAGGAAACAGGCCACCCCTGCCTATCGAGAGGAGCCCTTACGCCGTCAGCCTGGGCAGTGCCCGGAACGTGGTGGCCGGATGGTGCGCTGAAGGCTGTCTGAGGACACAGACTGGCCGAGTGGCCGTGGGAGCTACAAATATTGCAGCTGAGCGATCGCTGACCGCTAAAGTGCCTGACCAGCAGCTCCGTGTCGACAACGGACCAGTCTAAACGGGAATTGTAGAGGGAAATGTAGGAAGCAGACTTTGCGGAGAACGAGTTGTGATATTGATAGAACAGGGTACCCCCATAACGCTGATTAAAATCAGCCATAGCGAGATACGTGTCCAGTTCCAGGCAGCGATCGGGGAAGGCACTGCAGAGGACATCGCGGTACATGCCGAAGGCAATCACGAAGTCACAGAACGACAGGCTCTTTGAAAGCCTCGGGTCGGAATTTTTGAGAATGACTGAAACGTCACCGCAGTCGACGAGCTGATGGTCGACAGCGGGAGACGGCAACAACAAGGAAGCGAGATTAACGTCTTTACCTTGAATGATGTTTTGCCGGAGTTGCGGAGAGATGGAGACCGCAGAGGGAGCAACGAAGCCCCTACCCAGCGGAGGAGCAGGGAGAGCCGATGCCAGGTTGAAGACAGGCACAGCCGGAGCGGCGAGGGAAACAGCGGCAGACGCTGCAGGCGGAATAGCTGCGCTGCAGCTCGGGGCCAGGAGGGAGGCCGGCCACTGGAGAGAGGCGAGAGCTGGAGGCGCCGTGGGAGGCGAGGACGACGAAGGAGCCGGGCGCCGGGTCTCCAGCGCCTGAATCCTGGAATCGATGGCCCTCACCGAAGCAGCGAGGGAGAGAACAGCATCCAGGATGGGCTGAGGCGTGGCCGGAGCGACCGGGGCGGGGGTAGCCGGGGCAGGAGGGGCCGGGGACCGAGCGGCAGCTGGCCACCCACGCGGCGCCGGGGCGACGTGCCTGGCCTTGGCGCAGCGTTTCCTCGGAGGCCGCTCAGGCTCCTCCGGGTCGGCCGCGGGATCAGCGGCGGAAGCAGGAGCGGGACCCGACGGACCAGCCACGACTGGGACAGCGGGACTGCCGATGCCGTTGTGTGCGAGAAGTACGAGGTCACCCTTCTGCAGGCCGACGCTGAAGGGAATCCCCGCCTCCGTCAACGCCGCCGCGATATCGACAGCGGAGAAACGGGCCCAGTCGGACTTGGCCCGGATCGACCTGACGCTCCTCCTGGGCTGGGTTGGAGGAACGACTTCCTCGTCCGAGTCGGACGACTCGATGTGGAGCAGAGGAGAACCGACAGACATGGTCCGTGAGTTTAGCCCCTAGATGGCAAGGTAAGGTTGAAACTTTCGCAATTTGGTCAGAGTAACAAAGATGACTGCAATGGGACGTCAAAGTCAGCGTACTGAGAAGCAGAAGCAGTGTTAGGTGGTACATATTTAAAGAGCCCACTGAATTCCTACAGGCTAGCACTGATTGAATGAGTGAATGATCGGATTGCGGGGCTTTCCCGAAAGTAGGCAGCTAAGATTGGCTCCGTGTAAGCATGGGAGGAGTAAAGGCTACACTACGAGTCTTCCTAGTAGAACTTTTGCTGAAGCTATCATATCTATCTCATATCTTTTATGCACAACCTTGGCCGATTCTGTCTGGACTGCTCAGACACAAACTTCATTGTGAACCACTGTGCACTGTTCCATGCCAACTTTCATTCCACCTAATTTGGCTTCACTCTTCCCAACAGCATGTGACCGTTGTCATATTGTATTATTCAACCTTCACTACTATGACAAAACTAATGTCATGAAATAAACATCTTCTCTTTGCTTATGTCCTGGGTACATTATTATGATAATTGTCAAAAGTAATTAGAAGTAGGTATACAGCCTCAATGGGGAACTAGACCAGTGAGGGAATGACCTGATGGGTTGCACAGACTCAGACTCGATGAATATTCAATTACTAACAGAAAACACAAACAAACCAAGCAGTCGATGCGAACACCTACACACACACACCACTCTAAAGTCCCCAGTCGAGTCTTTGGAGTTGGGCAAGCCCCGGAGCCAGTCTGTCACCTTCGCCTGAATTGTCTCCTGCCAGATGAGCCCGCAACTTCTTCTCCACTCATTCCTGCTGCCACCTTTAAAGCTCACAGCAGATTGAAGCTGAGGGCTCTTCATCAGAGTTGACATTTCCCATCCTAAATTTAGCCCATAAGTCTGAGATTTTTCCTCGGCAAGGAGGTGAACCTCACTGCAGGTTCAGTTGCGTGCCTGGAAGTACCTGTCAGAACGAGTCAGCGGATCACAGCTGAGTCATTTGAAATGTTGGGAGCGGCGGTGACCAGAATTAAAAAAGAATATGACGTTTGTGTGTGGTGGCTGACAGTGGAACTTGCTTCACATTAATGAAAGTTTAAGTGGCTGTCATGTTGATGGAAAACAACAAACAAACTTACTTTCATGAGGTAATACAACAGCAATAGACAAATTAGTATGTAAACAAATCCAATGCAAAATGAATGTGTTTGTTTTCAAGAATAAATGAGCTGGCATCATCAGCTCAGTATTTTGCTGTGTCTCTGGACTCTTGCTATAAGGGAATGACAAAATTCAGTGGAAAAAAATGGGCTATTTATGATAAGGGTTTCTTGTAATCTCATCTGGCATTATGATCCTCATTGCAAGATGAATCACTCCAGTTTTAATCAAGGCTCACACTGCCTCATCAGACCCATTTTATTTCTGTGAGCAGATGCACTCAGATGTTTTAGAATGGTCCATCAGTTTCCTTTTTTTGCCGATGGGCGATCTATCCCTGCAATTTATCAGACATGCTCCACATGGATTTGCAGCATGAGCTACAGCTGGTTTTATTCTCCTTTCTGTCAGTTGGGGAATGGGCAGGGAGCACCAATACTGAGTTTGATATTGTACTCATGGTCAAAGATTTTATATTACTTTTCTGATAAATTATGGATTTTATTCAAAGTTACAATATGGGAAGTTTCAGACCTGGTCAATGAGTGTCTTGTCATGGAAATAGGGTTCAATTGACCACATTCGGCAAATAATATTGATAGCCCAATAAAGTGCATTTGCATGAGTTTTCCCTGGAAAAACTGGTGGCACATATCAATATATTAAAATGTGAAAAAAGAAGACAAAAATGTGTAATAAAAAGCAGACAGGGAGAGATAGGAAGCGAAAAATACAGTACCAAGAGGGTGAGACAGATTTAGAGATAGCAAAAAGTGGGAGCAATTTGATAGCACGGTAACTTCTAAAGAGGTATTGGAACATATCTAGGGAACGTATCATTAACCCATTCCCAGTGTGGCTAATCGAATCTCTGTTCAGACTCCATAATTCATTATGTGTGAGAACATCAAACAAATGAATACATCCTTGGTTTAGTAGCATTAGGGATCACTGGGGGAGGAGGGGGGGGGCTGCCCATGAGATGCGATCTGTTTTGAAAAATGTAAATTTCTTCCCTCATCAACCCACACTTTTGCAAAATTATGCAGTTAAGATGAAAACTCGGTGGAAAGGTAGAGGTCTTCTTTGTGGGACGTGTGCATGATCAGGAGTAGATGGAGAATTCTAGAATGACTGAAATGATCCAATCAGAGAAGGCTGGGAACTCCTCCATCCTGTGATAGATAATCTGACAGTATTCCAGTGCCTTGGAGCCCTTGGTAAAGTCATTTAACAGACACATGAAACAGGTGTGTTCGCTAAATTCCCCAGGGCTCACCATCTCCATCAGTTACAAATGCAGGCAGCTCTTTCGCTCAGTCAAGCAGGAAAAGTGAGAAAGAAGAAAATCTACATCAGTTTCTCATCTACGTCTGAATTTTTTATTCATGCAGGGCACACATTCTCCTCTATTTTGGCTAATGAGTGAACAAAGATAATCCCGGCAAGGTTTAATGTCTCTTGAGATTAATAGGTTGCTAAGACATTAGTAAGTCAGCAGGCAAAGAGAGACGTGATCTGACTAAACACTGAAAAGGAGGAGGGGGTGACCGCGTTGAGAACAGAAGAGCCTTTTGGAAGCATGTGACAATCACCATTGAGTTAGTAAGTTAACCTAAGCACCCTTGGTTAGCATTATTAGAGGGATTATTAATTGATGAACACAGTATTTAGTACACTGGAATGCTAATGCTTGCGGTTAATGACCAGTGATACAGACTACATTAACTATAAAGACAGCAGAGCCATGCAATCATGATAGACTCTGGGATATGCCTGTTTGTCTGTCTTCTCTCTTTTCTCTCTTCCTCTCTCTTTCTTTCTTTCTCTCTCTCTCTCTCTCTCTCTCTCTGTATGTCTCTGTGTGTGCTATCTTTATAATAAAATGACACTGTGCAGCTCCTCCGCCATGTCTTCTCTCCAAATCTTCTGCTCTTTCGTTGATATCTCATTTCTCTTGGATCTTGACTGTTGGAAAAGTGTCAAGATCAATGAGAGAGATGGTTCATTTTGTTTATAGAAATGACTAGATCTTTTCATGACTTTTAAATGTCTGAGTGTATAAACAATTCATCATAGCGTTGACCCAAAATGTCAACATTGTTCATTTTTACAGATAATGTCAATGTGCGTGTAATGTGTAAGTGCTTTGCTTCTTCGCTGTGGTCTGATTTGGCACCCACACAAATATGACCTTTCTTGACCTCAGACTATTTGGACAAGCCTATCTGGGTAGCAACCAATTGAATGAGTGGGATTCATGATTGGTTTCCTCCCTTTGAAAAGAGAAAGGGAGATACTATTACCAGGCAAATACATTAACAGGAGTATAAGTATATATACTGTTTTGATCCTGTGAGGGAAATTTGGTCTCTGCATTTATCCCAATCTGTGAATTAGTGAAACACACAGCACACAGTGAGGTAAAGCACACACTAATCCCGGTGCAGTGAGCTGCCCGCAACAACAGCGGCGCTCGGGGAGCAGTGAGGGGTTAGGTGCCTTGCTCAAGGGCACTTCAGCCGTGCCTACTGGTCGGGGTTCGAACCGGCAACCCTCCGGTTACAAGTCTGAAGTGCTAACCAGTAGGCCACGGCTGCCCCCGTAAGTCAAGTCTTTATTACATCTGACAGTTTCCTAGGAGAGCTAAATTATGTTCAATTATTTTAAATTATGTATAAATTATGTCGTTGTGTATTTACACAATTGAATGATGTGTTAGTTAAATGGCATGTTGTCTTATTTGTCTCTGCGGTAACAGACAAGAATTCAGGCATAAAGCTCTGTGATCTTTTTCTGAGAGCTCCTATAAGCTATGGTCAAAATTAAGAGATTGACAGCAAATTATTTTATGGAACCAGTACCCGTTTCATGGATGCACAGATACACAGAAAGCAATTTACCAATAGGGAAAGAAAAACACGTCGGATTCAGAACATTATTATTGATCTGCTTGATACTATCCTGGTTGTGGTATTATACTGGTGACCATCACTTAGAGTTACAAATGAATATTAAGTTGCATACTGTACATACTGTATGACCTATTTTAAAAGTTCTGTGTGAACAGAACATCTGAACATCAAACCTGGGTTGTCTGCCCGAGCTGAAAACACAAACATCTCAAAATGGTGTCAACATCAAAACACACAAATTCACGGCACCACCACCCACCAGTGTACTTCACCTTGAGGGGCCACCTTGCAGGAAATTGTCTGATGGAAAATGAAATTACTCATCCCCTCAGCCTACCCCCCACTTCTCCCACCCTCATAAGATATATGTACCTCAATACTGTGCGTGGACCAACACCAGGTTTGAATGTATAATTGAATTCGCTGAGGGGTAAAAGAAGAGGCTTTGACAGTCTGGCACTAAGTTCCGTGCCACTGCAAATGAGAGGTCCCTCAGACTAATGGGTGTTCAGCAGTATTAGTGTCTGATATTCTCCCGAATTGGGCGATTATCCTTATTACCTCCATCTATTCTTATATTTAACAATAACATTTCTGAAACACTTAATAAACATTTTCTCTTAAAGTCTTTCAGTCTAAATGTCTTTAAGTGTTTGAACCCATTATACAGATATTAAAGTAGAAAGGATCATGGGAATCAGTAAATGATCCCATAATTTGATGAGGACATTAACAAGATGTATGTGACTTGCTATTCATTTTCAAGCTCAGTATTTAATTCAATTGGAAAGGAGTGGCAATCTAACTGTGACTGCTTCATAGACCATGAAATCAAAATGAAATGAAAGAGCTAAATATCCTGGGATTTCAGGATTGGACTGCCCAGACTGCCTTTTAGATTATCAATCTGCAATGATGCATACATGACAATTCCAGAATTATATGATACTCCTGAAGTCCGGAAAAGAAAATATTTATCTTAAATTGCGCTCAAGATAATACTGTACAGATAATCTTGTTTGCATGCCAACCCCCCCACACACACACACACACAGACACACACACATCCCCGCCCATATCCCCCATGGGACAGAATCGTATTTCATAACAGAATAAAAATCATGGCAGTTTGTGTTCCAACCATTAAAATGGTTTTATTTTCACCATGCCATCTTACTCTCCAACCTAATTTTTGACAACAATAACAGTTCCATTCTCAGAAACCTACTGTATACTTTAGCTGAATACTTTTAACTCGAAAAAGAATCCACTACCTGCTCCACATCTGTATCATTGACGAAAAAGTCCTCTCGGTTCACTGTTACATATGAGGGGTGATGTTGAGGTCAGGACAGATTTCATGGAGGTCCAAGATGGACCCTTGGCCTTGTTCCAAGCACTGGAGTCAGGCTACTCTTGTGGCACAGACAGCCTGAAGAGTCCAGCCTGTGCACTGGCCCCCCACATAATTCCTTTAAAAGCTATTTTATGAGTACACACCACCACTTCAACAATGTTTTATTGCTGGTTGAGATGTTTACTGCTGACAGAAGACTGACAAATGGATGTGACTGAGGAACTTTAGTAGCCTAAACCATGGTTAAATATCTAGACCTGCTTCTGGTACTGAGTTGAATTTGAATCAAAGGAAGACTTCAGGTGTGTTGTATACTGTAAGTAATGACATCATCTGGTCATCATCAAGTAATGTGCTATAACGATTGTTTAGGCTTATAACAAGATGTAGTCATTCTGTTACTTCCCATAAGGGTCTACGCAAACCTCCCATGTGTGTTCATTTGCAATGTGTGCTAAATCTTTAACCATAACCATAACCAATAGTAATGCCCATTACACTTGGTATAAACAAACGTTGTCGCACTCACATGATATAAAACACTTCCATTTACTTTTCAGCACTTTTAGAATAACTGTCAATAAAAATAGAGAATCCTTTTCACATTCAAAAGCCAAGTCCACAGGAAGTGCTCATGTTTTGCTAATATCAATGAGGATGACTCACTCATTGCAAGGAGGAGGAAGAGAGCTTCTATTGTGTACGACTAAAGAGAGGAAGGACATTGAGTGCATTGCAATCCAAAATATGCCATACTTATAAATATGAACATGGCAGTGCATAGCTCTGATTGTGGTTGCACAGATAGCCGAGATGCTGAGCTGCTGAAGTTAGTATTTGTCCGTGGCGTAAGAGCACAGTACAGTATGTGCTGCGTCTTTAGAGGCCGCTAGCTGAAGAACATGGCCATTATCAGCGCTGACGTGGGAAGGGCGGCCACAGAGGCATCAAAGTCAACTTGTGGAAATGGATAGACAGGAATGTCAAGGCAACCTCTCCATCTTAATTTGGGACTGATTCATCTGTAGCCGGTGGGGGCATCCTGACCTCTCCAGTAAAAGTGTGTTTAACTGACAAACTCCTCATTAACATGCCTCACTCTGAAATATCCCCCCTGGCTTTAATCTGCCACTCATAGATTACCTTTGAAGGGAAAAGTCAGAGTGATTTATTTTACTGTTTTTGTTTTTGTTTTGTTTTTTATGTTAAGGACAACAATATGTATTCTACTAACAATATGATCACTCCTTCCTGCAACCAGACAACTATTACTATGATGCTGCTGTGGGGAGCATTTCTATAC
This sequence comes from Alosa alosa, assembly GCF_017589495.1. Lineage (NCBI taxonomy): Eukaryota > Metazoa > Chordata > Actinopteri > Clupeiformes > Clupeidae > Alosa > Alosa alosa. Next base: position 16,022,237 of record NC_063196.1, read on the forward strand.
AAAGTCTTTTGATAGAAGCTCTTTTGGATCAATACACACAACAGTAAAACCGACACAAACTGAACAGCACTTCTTTCAAATGACATGAATAACATCACATACTCAATGTGTGTACCTCAAAGGACTGTTAATGCCACAGTTTATAACAGTAAGAAAAGGGCTATATAGTTATTTTTCAGTCTTGTTATAGACTAATGAAGACAAGGCTTAGAGGAACCAATTAATTGATGGCTACTGGTTGGATACTATACTGGCTGAATATATAGATCTCAATTAATTATGAGAAAACACCGGCATTTGAATCACTGGGCAAGCATATTGCCTTCTGTACTTTCTGCTCAATCAATGGAAATGAAGACACAATATAAAACGCATTGTGTTTCGTTTGTTATTTCACAATACTTGACCACCAGCACCAGCAGAAGTGTAAGACTCCTGAGAAAAACAGATTCTGACTGGAACAGATCTTTTTCTTCAGTGTCGTCTGTTATCGCAGTCGACCTCCTTCGCTCTGTTTGGTAATTCTCAGGTGTGCTGGTGTGACCATTCCTCCTGAGCCACTGAGAGGCTGTGGCAGGAGGATAAGACACTTGGATGAAGAGTGAAGGAGAGGGGACCAGAGGAGGAGGAGGAAGGAGGGAGGGGACTGAGAGACACAACAACAGCCTCCAGACAAAGCCATCTCTCCCCCCGTAGAAGACTCCGGCCCGGGAGGCGTGGTGCAGTGAGTGGGCTCCACCAGCACTGAGCCTCCATGATCCATCAGACATGCCCAGAGCTCTCGCCCATAATCCCCTTCTCTGGCACATTCGCGGCGTCAGGGAAGAGGGAAGGGGGAGGAGGGGGAGTGGGAGTCCGCAGTTCCACGCATTTGAAAGGGTCACCTGCAGGGTAGCCTCAAACCCCTAACCATTCCCCACAACTGTCACACACATGTGCTTCTTCTCTTTGTCACACACACAAACACACATACATACACATACACACACAAACAAGCACACATGTGCTCAGACACTCACACGCACGCATATGCTCACTCTCTCTAACACACACACACACACACACACACACATACACACACACACACACACACCTCCTGCCTTGGATAGTTGTGAGGAGTGGGCCGGGTGAGAGAGCTCCCCAGGTATACCTGTCAGATGTATATTTAGATGTGTGATGAATGTGGATCTTCAGTGGTGAAGCCACAGGGCAGAAGGTGCCTGCGTTTGCACCGGGAGCACCTCACGTGTTCCAGACTACAAATCCTGATGTCTGACTCTTTCCCCCCTCTCAGCATCTGCACCATCCTCCTGCCTCCCCACGAGAGCCCCTGAAAGGTTTTCGTGAGTCACTCAGCCAATTCCCTGAAGGCTACCGTTTATTTCTCCCCTCTTCAACAAAGGGAAGACCAAAACATAGCAAGCTCAGAAAACCTAAGCAATGATCTTTTTGTTTTTAATGATTTGTTCAGCAAGATGTGTATAACTTTGTCAATACTGGGGATTAAAGGTTTGTGATTGTTTTTTAACAAAATACACATAAACACATAATTGAGGGTTTCAAGCTCACTCTTTCAATGTGGATCAGAGTCGATACTCCCAGAGCATTGCTTCACTCTGCTTTTCTCACCATTGGTGTTAAGAGTGTCTTGTCTTTAAAAGCATAAGAGTGAAAAAAAGAAACACAAGGAAGCAATAAATAACATTGACGGTGAAGATAAAGAAAGAAAAACAGCCATTTCTGAAGGGTGCAGGTGAAACCAGACTATTCCTCATGGCAGTCCTCGGTTTCACATAATATTTGTCAATGATATTTAGAGAGCAGTGATGATAAACGCTAAAACACTAAAAGAAAAAAAAAACAATTTCACATCGGCAAATGGGTTCGCTCAGAGCTAGTATCTTTAGTTTGGACCGCAATGCTTTCCACTGTATCTGCCCGTGCAATGGCCCCACTTCTGAGTATGAGGGACAGCTGAAAAGCAGAGATATGCCTTAAAACACATGTGCTCTCTTTTAGATGAGACACACACACACACACACACACACACACATACACACACACACACACACACACACACACACACACTTTTTGTGACAGCTTTTGTGCTTTCTTTCTTAATCCATAAAGGGTTTTTTTTTTCTTATTTGCACATTCAAATACAAATAGAAAAATCAAACACTCCAATACCAATTCAGTCATCCATCTGTGTGGTGATGAGAAGT